>NC_142656.1:48328500-48632750 GCF_055504915.1 Nelumbo nucifera
AGGGGTGTCGTCTCTTACCTAGTCACAGCACTGATAGTGCTTTGGCAGGCATGGTCCGGTTGGTATGATTGTGTTTGTTTACTATCATGTGGTCAGGCTCATCCAGTTGGAGTGGTAGATCTGATCTCTAAGGTTTCATATATTTCTAGTAGCTATAGCTTTATTGTATCATATAGCTCTTGATTTTGTTTTTTGAAGAGCTTGTATTACCATAGAGGACTTTTTCTATTCCTCCCATCCTGTCTAAGTCCTAGAATGCCCAAACAGAGAAAGTGAAGATAAACAGAGATGCGGCCTCTAGATGAGAAGGAAACAACAGCAGTATTCGAGAAGCTCTTCAAGTTTACAGGCAATAACCTCAAGAACATAGTGGAGAGCCCATCGCATGAAGGTCCAGATGACAAACCAGGCCATTACTGTTTTCGCCTCCAAAAGAACAAAGTGTATTATGTAAGTGAAGCCTTAGTGAAGCGAGCCACAAACATCGACCGCAACAAGCTTGTCTCCCTTGGCACCTGCATTGGCAAGTTCACCAAAGGTGGCAGCTTTCACCTCACCATCCAGTGTCTCAATCTCTTGGCTGTTAATGCAAAACACAAGGTTTGGTTGAAACCCACTTCCGAGATGTCCTTCTTGTACGGTAATCACGTTTTGAAGGGTGGTTTGGGGAGGATTACAGAGAACACAGCAGCAGGTGATGGGGTGGTTGTGTTCTCCATGTCAGATGTGCCATTAGGGTTTGGGATTGCAGCCAAGTCAACGCAGGATTGCAGGAAGTTGGACCCGAATGGGATTGTTGTGTTACATCAGGCAGATATAGGAGAATACTTGAGGATGGAGGATGATCTTTGAAGTAGACTTGCCCTTGTCAGTTGGTTTCTGTGGGGGGTTTTTTGTACTTGTAACATGGTAGATGTTAATGAAAATTTTTGATGGGTTTCATTGAGTATTTTTTAATCTTGACTCGTAAGTTTAATTGCATATATAGTATGCATGGTTTCAGTTGAATTGAATTTCCCTTTTATGTTTCTTTTGCTGATCATCTCTAATTTTGCAAATTCCTTTTCATGTAGTAATTTTATTATTCTCATTATAGTAATGGACTATGAATCTTAGGTTATATTGGAGCTTCCGAAATTCTTTATATGCTTCTTTCATCTTTTATTTATTTATTTATAAATTTATAATTAACTTTGATGTTGAACTGTAGAGGTTCAAAGGTCTTTCTGGCAACATAGATTTTATTTATCAAAGGAAAATTGATAAAAAAAAAAACTTTTATCAAGTTGGCAAAGGGTTATTCAAGACTACTTAAGGGCTTTGGAGGGTTGAGCTGAACATTCAGCTATGCTGGTTCAGCTGCTTTGAGGTGCTCTGGATAAGCTATCTAAGCGGATTACCCAGAAAAAGACAGTTGATTTGGGCGCTCCGGATTTTTCACCAAACATAACTTAAAGGTTGTCTGTATATCGCCCACCTCATAGAGCAAGAATTCGCTGGACTTCAGCTCTTCCAAATGGACATTATGTTGTGCAAATTATTTGCTTGGGCAGATCAGATTGTGATTTCCTATTTGGAGGAATAGAAGATAACTCAGCCTTAAATCTTAATCCCAACTTTTGGATTACATGATCTCTGTTCCTCTTTTCCAAAAAAAAGAAAAAAAAAATCTCTGTTCCTCCAATGTGCTCTAATCTCCATCAGGAGCCATGCTTTTGTTCAAGCAATAAAAGAAATAGATTGAAAGAGCAAAAAGAATGAAGTCCGTAAAACATGGCAAAATTTGGATGCTAATGCAATTTAGATAGACATAATAGCCTTCGTATGGTAGGTTTCATTTTTTGAGCTTAGCTATTGACGATAGGAGGATCATCCTTTGAGACTCATCTTGGAGCTTTGGCAGTCAAGTTTGACCAGTATGAATTAATACTTTTCCCTTAATAACCTGAAAAATGTGCTTGCCAAAAGTGAAGGATCTTGTTGGTGGCATCTATTCCCCTATAGTCTTATATGCATGTCAAATGCTCGGTTTTTTTCTTGTTTGTAGAGCATAGATGTTATTTTGTTCTTTTTTTTTATCAAAATTGACCATAAATAAATATTTAACAAGACACTAGATATTGGACCCTGTCCAAACCAAAATCAATTTAGATGGATTGGATAGATCAAGATATTGAATTGGACCAATCTGGTCCAAAATATTTATTGAATTGGATTGGATCTGGTCCGTCTGTAGTGAATTTATATTGGATTGGGTTGAGCTAAGCCAATATCTTGTCCATTGATATAAGATAAGAATATAGGTGTCAAATGGGTTGAAAAACCAATCTAAATTAAAATAAATTTGAACAGATCGAATGGTTTGGTTGAACTCACATTTGACCAAAATCCAGTCCAATTAACCCCTAGACACTAGTAAAACAGTAGAAACACCAATTGGTTTCACCTTCAAATGTTCCCTGCAATCTTGTGACATCCATCTAGCGTTCATAATCAGCTAAGAAGACTTATTCCATCTAATTATATGGGGTCAGCTGCATTAATCTTGTTTTCACCATTCAATTCTGTGCATGGCCATATCTTTATTTCTTTTGTAGGTATCATTTAGTACTGCTTCAACCCTACTGCTTCTTATAGTGTTGTAGATGGTCTTCTATGCATCTATCTTGTGATGACGCTACAAAGAAAATCATCTTGAGAACTGTTTAATGTCATCGGAATTTGTAGAAGAATAACAGCAGAGTCGTCAAGTTCATTCAACTTTCTAGCAGACTAGCACCAACCAGGGCTTCCTCCAATTCTTATTTGCAGTAACTAACTTTAAACATATTATGGTTAGGGTTTGATCATGCCTTTTTCTGGAACCCATTCATGCTAATAGATTCAAGCCTTGAGGCTCAGTTTGGAAAGAGTACAAATGCAAATATGTACAGTGTAAATACATACAAAATAATACAAAATATGAGATTTTCTTGTACTTTTTTCAAACTCAGCCTGAAGAATTTTCTTATTTCATATGGGAGCACGTTATATGAGCTGATGGAATTGGGAATTGAAAGAACTCAGCTTCCTCAGTTCCACAACTTTCATTATTCTGATGCTAGGTCTACTTTCATAGCGATCGAACATTTGAAACCAATGTATTAAATACAGACCGAACTGGAACCATTTTTATCACTGGTTTTTGAGTCAGTGGTTTGACCATCCGGTCCAAATGGACTGCCTATTGCAATTTAAAAAAAAAAAAAAAAAATCAAAACAAAAAACAAAAAATGGCCAAAAACCATTATCCAAGTCAAACAGGTCAATGGTTTAATCATCTGGGCATGGTTTTCAAAACTGGACCAGACTAGACGGTTGGACCGGAAAAACAGGTGACCAGTCTGTTTCACCCCAAAACCGTTATTTCACCAAAAACCGTTGATTTGGTTAGCAAACCACTGACCCGGGTGGTTGAACCATTCAAACTGTCCAACGGTTTTGGTCATTTTTTATTTTTTATTTTTAATTTTTGGGAAATTGTCTAAAACTCACCATGAGTTTTCAACATTTCTCTTAAACTCAACTTTTCAAAATGTCTAAAATTCACCATGTCAGTAAGTTTTTATTTTCCAAAACTCACCTTCCGTTAGTACACCGTTAATGCTTCTTAATAGAGGTGTCCATGTCAGCATAAATAACAATTTTCATGACCAAGTTACCCTTGAATGTGAGAAGAGGAAAAACGGTCTTTTCCGATTTTCAATTTTCTTGTTTTTTTGCATTTTTAGTGTTTTGCTATAATATCTAATGTTTTTTATAATTTTTCTATTTTCTACAGTTTCTGTGTTTTCTATAATTTTTGGCGTTTTTTCTACAATTTTTATTTTCTGATTTTGTTTTTCAATTGCTATAGTTTCTATAATTTGAAAATAATTTTTTATTTTGTTTGCAATTTCTATGTTTTTATGTATTTTTATATTTGAAAATATTTTTTTGAACTTTTTCCTTTTTTCATGTCTAAATATTAAAATGGTAATATATTAACGCCCATTAATTTATTTTGTATATATTTTATATTTTTCTATGAAGGTTAAAATGGTAATATATTAACACCCATTAGTTTGTTTAACACCAAGTTAGTGACATGGTGAGTTTTAGACAATTTCCCTTTTTTTTTTGTTAGAATGGGTTGTCCATTCGGTTTAAACGATCAGACCGTTTGAACTGGGAACTGGATCCTTGACTGGTTTGTTGCCCGGTTTGGTTTTAAAAACCTTGCATCTCGGCCAGTAGGTCGCTGACCAAGTCAATCGTTTTTTTTTGGCAAAAAAGTGGTTTAGGGGTGAAATGGAACTGGTTGCCTGGACAACTTCTAGGCCAAACAGTTAGACTACTTGAGTCAATGACAGTTTGAAAACCATATTTGAAACATAGTAGGTTCTTAACCTCGCTGAATTCCCTTTTACTAATATAGAAATAGAAATTCCTTAAGACAATGTTAGGTTTCAAGGAAAAGGTAGGGAAATGAAGGAAAAGTAGTATACAAGGTTTGTAAAGGTTTCCCTACCTTTTTCTTCTTTTCCATGCTTTTTCCTTTAAACCAAACATACCCTAAGAAGGGAGTGATGATTTTGTAGTCCATGGAATTGGGGCAGAAACAGAATTTATTTCTAAAGCTGTCTAGCTATCCAACACAATTAAAAAACTATCGCATTTTAGAAGGGCATATTGGCCATTAAAAAGGAGAGAAATATAATTTGGGCTCATTAAAATTTTTTATAGAAGGGCATGTAGAGAAGGTAAGTATGCCAAAAGACGAAAAACACCCCATTCAACAACAACAACAATAATAAAGGTAAATTATAAATAGGTACATGGGGTACTGACACTCAAGTGCCTGAACTTTCAAGTGGAACATTTTAGTATCATGAACTTTTAGAAATATACACTTAAGTCTAAGTCTGTTAACACCAAGGTTTTTAAAATTAAACCGGACAATGAACTGGTCAGGGGTCCGATTCCAGGGTCAAACGGTCTGACCGTTTGAACCAAACGGGTAGATTATTCAGACAAAAAAAATAAAAAAGAGCAAAACCGTTGGACGATTCAAATGGTTCAACAGCCCGTGTCAATGTTTTACTGACCAAATCAACGGTTTTTGGCGAAATAAGGGCTCTAGGGTAAAACGGAATCGATCGCCTGACCGGTCTGATTGTCTGATCCGGTCTGGTTTTGAAAACCACGGTTAAAACTGACATTACAAATAGGCAAAATTATAAAAATGCCCATGTTTGGATTTTCTTTTGCTCCCTGAACTTTTATCTCTTTTTTTTTTTTCGATGTGAAACCATCTCTATGCTTTTTTATTCCACAAAGAATAAAAGCATTCGAGTTCGAATGGAATAACGTAAAACAGTGAGAAAAAAAAATAAAATCTGAATATAAACATTTTTGTGATATTACCTTCTATATAACAATAGGTTTAAAAGAGTTGGACTCAAATGTGTATTTCTAAAAGATTAGTGTCTAAAATGTCAGAACCTGAAAATTCAGGCCCAAGTACAAGGTCTCTCTCCATAATTTACCCTGAAAAGAATTTCAATGTGTCACTCAATTTAGCTTTATCAAGTGCACCAAAAAGACCCATTAATAAATACATGAAATAGCATTTGTATTATAAAGTAACAGTAATAATATTCCTAGCATATGCTCACATATGATGTGGAGTGTGGACTGTGAACACTGTAAGATCTCTCTCTCCCTCATGAAAACGTTTTGATGGGGCATAGAAAGAAGATACGTTATTATTGCATTTAGGGCCCAGCAGTTGGTGAATGGTGTTTACTGTGAAGACTCTTCCTCACAAAAGCTCAAGTGGTTGAATTGAATGACTTGTTAGTTATTACCTTGTCCTTTTTTTAGACTCTTACTCTAGATAGCCAGGTCTAGGGTGCCAATTGGACCGAATTTGATCCAATCCAATATGGTCTAATATGAATCCATTACAGATAGAGCAGGTCCAATCCAATCCAAACCATTTTTGACCAGTTCAATTCAACGCCTGAACTGTCCCATTAACACCTAAATTCTTATCCTCCATCAATGGAGTGGATATTGGTTCAATCCAACCCAATCTAATATAAATTCATTATAGATGGACCAGATCCATTCCAATAAATACTGTAGACCACTAAGTCTGGATTGGTCCAATTCAATATCTTATTGTTCCATAAAATCCGTTCAAATTGATTTTGATTTGGATGGGGTCCAACCCAAAATCAGTCTATTGACACCCATAGCTAGAGGTGGATTCGAGCTGAGCCGAACTGAATAGTACGAGGCTTAAGCTCGGCTCGAGACTGTTCTACAAGGCTCAAACTCGAGCTCGAGCTCATCTCAAGTCAAAAATTCATAAGCTCAAACTCGATTTAAAAAGAAAATGTTTTATAAAAATAAAAAATTATATAAAAAAATATTTTTTATTTGATATTTAAAATATTATAAATTATAATAATTAATAATTATAATGTTTTTATTATATATTATTTTTTATAATTTTATTATATATATTCAAGCCGGCTTACAAACTTCATGAACCGAGCTCTAGTAGGCTCGAGCTTGGCTTATTTCATAATCGAGTCAGTGAATTGGACTCGAACTCAGCTCGAAACTCGATAGAAACTAAACCAAGCCAAGCTTTCGGCTTGTGAAAAGCTTGGCTCCTTGCCACCGCTACCCGTGGCTGGGCCAACATTGCGTAATTGGCTTGGGGTTTGGAGATGAAAGAAGGAAGAAATCCAAAATAGCTTGAGAAATCTATTTATTGTCAAATTGAAAGAATTTATATTTCATTTTTCTGCATTGACCCTGAAATAAGTAATACATAGAATTAAGAGTGGATCATGTTAATCCCTGTGAGAGGATGAAGTTACCACGAAGGATGTAAGCGTTCATTGATCACCAGCTCAGCGACAGAGTATAGTGGCGGCTACAACTAGTCGGAAATTTGTTTATTTTCTGAGCTTTGACTCTGTCAAAGCTTCTGTCTTTGTCTCAGCTAGGTTATCAAATTCTCTGTTTTAAATTCTAATAAAATGGCCACTATCTTGAACAAAAGAGAAGATCGTATGAGACAGAAATAAGGAGAGAATAAGAAATTTTATAAATAATTAAATATATACTTGTTTATTCATTCTTTAAGATGAGATGAGATATGGCCTTAAATTGAGCTGAATGAGAAGAAAAGGATTCATGCTGCCGAGGGCCCAGCGATGACGATGATGAATTGATGATGACAAACCTTTCCAAGTCCACTTGGGTTTTAATATCTGAATGTTTGAATCAAATTATTATATGCCGCCACTGCAAACTTATCATGATTGCCTTACAGAGAGGGGGGTTTTCTCTGTTTTTCTTTTTCACCCACACACACTCAATAAAAATAAACAAAATAATAATAATAGAAAGAAAATGAAACAGAAATACATAAGCTTTTTTATTTGCTTATGCTAGATGACATTTTAGAAAAGCATTTGATTATTGAACGGAATAATATGATTTACTCAATCATGGTCTTCAAGTAAACTCTGCATTGAGAGACATTTCCTTTTGAAACTTGTATTTACATATCCATCAAAGCTCAAAATTGGATATACCAGAGGAAGAAATGGAAGGGAAGATAACCCAAGAGCTCAATTTTATTTTGGACTCAAGAATGATAATTACATAATGTATATACAGGTAAACAAAACTAACCTCACATCTCGGATAAAAGATTACTGATTTTCCGAAGCTCCTTCAGAGCTGCCATGGCTGTAACTTGACCTTTGCCCACAAGAATGTTTCTTGACAAGTTCTCCAATGATCCCACCTGACCTCTATCATGCTGGAACACCGACTCAAGTACCTGACAGACAAAATGGTCAAGGATTCTCAGTTATTGGTGCAGTCAGTATAAGCCATACACTAACTGAAATGTTGTAAACGATCAAATTGTTACCTGAATATTTTCAAGCATTGTATGTCCAAGATTCCTCAAAGTACCCAGCACATTCTTGTCTACAGAATCTCCTGTACCACCAAGTCCAGAGGAATCACATTTATCAGTCGTCGCCTCTGAGGTACCTCCCACATTTGTGGACCTTGACACCTCTGAGTTACCTCCTTTCTCAGAGGCCCCTTCACCGCCACCACGTCCAAACCTCCAAAACCATTGAAATTTACCAGAATGCAACTTTCGCTCCTTCAAAATTGTTTCCTGTTTCCCTGTTGAATCCTTGTCGGATTCAGGCTGCTGTAATGTAGCATCTGTGGGATAGGAAACAGGAAGAGGTGTGTCATCTAGAGCAGTCCCACACTGCTCCAGATTATTGGATTCGCCATCATTGTCATCTACATATAAATTCGAAGAAACACTACTTTTCTCTGAGTCATTTTCATGGTCATTAGCTCCAGATAAAGGGCTTGATGAGGCAGAGAATATTGAGGAGTTTTCTTCACTACCAGTATGTCCACTCAAACTTGTCTCAACAGCTGTAGATGTAAAATTCTTATCAATGCAATTCTTTTCAGCACTGTCATTGAGGAATCCCTGCTCTCCCACATTAACACTGGAGAGAGGATCCTTTTGACTACAGATAGGATCTTTCTGATCAGAACATCCTGGCTTCTCAACATCCTCCTGAAAGCCAAGTTCTCGAGACAGATCTTCTAACAATCTTCTCCTAACAAAGGATCTCGAATCCTTTTTCACACTTGTGGTTTTTGCAGGAGATGGATCTGACTCTGCCCTAGCCAGGCTCAATCTAACTTTCCCTGATGACCCTTTTTTTCCAGAAGGAACTTGTTTTCCGGAACTTCCTTGATGAAGCTCTTCTGCTTTGTGCAACACCCTCCACTTTTCTTCCCAGTAACTCTCAGGTACCACCTTTAGTGGGGTTCTAGGAGAAATTGAACCAGAGGAAAGGCTATGAACTCTGGTTAGAGTAGATTTCCTGTCAAAGGCCCCATAGAGAAAAGGAGACAGTGAGGAGATACTGGTATCCAGAGCAAGAGACTGCAAAGATTTTGCCTTCTCTATCAACTTCTTCACATTTGCATTTTCAGGAAAGTTTAGCAATCTTTGGAGACAAGCAGTAGCAGTCTCAGTAGCAAGCAGGGAAGATCTCAAATGAAGTAGCATTGAAACAGCCATTGCTGAGATGAATGCCCCACGAGGAGAACCAAGGACACCAAAGCCAGAACCATCATCATCATTGGCACTAGCTATTAATTTACTATTGTCGGCTGCAAATATCTCATCCCAGATTATCAAGAGGTCTTCTAGTAAGAATTCACGTCCAAATAGAACACGCAACCAACGGAGTGCAAAGTACTGGGGTTCTACCCCAAGCTCAACAAGGTGGCTGTGCAGAGATGAATCAACAATAGAAAGCAAATGATACAATGCAGAAGAAGCTTCAATTACTGGAGGTAAGCCTGTCTGGGACCCAAGGGTGGGGGAAGAAGAAAAGTAGTCTGCCATTGCCACAGTACCACGAGCCCCACTCATTAAGGCATCAAACATACAATATGCATCATGTTCCATAAATCTCTCAGAGAGGAGAATACCCAATTCACCCTCTGCCCCATAAGCATCACTTAACAATATAATAGTCTGTACCTCAGGATTAAGCTCATCAAGACTACTGACCTTGTTGGTACTTCCCTGTAAGTTGTTCTCATCCATCCCCATGCCCCAATTAGAGGAATCTGGTGTGCTCATGAACTTGTAATCACACATAACATCACCTTCAGTTAAGGACAGCCCATCAAACTTATCGGTAAAATGATCTTCATAAATTTTCCGAACTTGAGAAAGACATTGCACATCAACATGAAGAACGAAAAGTAGTGGAGCCAATAGTTCATGCATCCCTATAGAGAGAGAGAGAGAGAAGAAAAAGAAACATATATCAATGAGAAAACCAACAAGAGATACTACAGAGACACACACATACACAAAGGACTTTCAACAATTTAATCATAAATGATAAGAAGTTTAATCTCTGGACAAGTTAAATGGTTTGAACATATCAGACAATTGGAAGTTACAAAGGACCAAGAAAAGTTTAACATTATTGAGATATTGTGACTATAAGTTTACATGCTTCTAAGTTCATAATAGATCACACTCCAAGGGGAAAATTATTTTGAAGTTCAAGGTCCAAGGGGAAAACCTATTAAGAGATTAAACTTATTCTACAAATCTTCAGCAACAGAAAAAGGAAAGCTTATCCTGATGTCTATGAACTAGATAACTTGCCTTGTCTGTAACCATATTCTGGATGTCTAAGGCACCACAACAACAGTATCCTTCTTAACATGCCTTGACATGCTGGCATCTGGAAGTAGCTTCCATGTTCTGGATATAAACGTGACAAATCCTGGTCAACCATTTTCTCTAGCTCAGCATTGCGGAAAAACCGGCCCCACATGCTATCTGGCATTGGATACAAGATAATCAGTGGAAAATGCATTAAGATTTAAAATAAAAGATCACTTAAATGTTGCTCATGAATCCATAATGATATTATGTGTTACTCTTAACATTTCCCATTCAACATTTTCTACATGCATAGGTATTTTTTCTGCAACAACCCAAGTTCCTTAATATCATTATCTATTAGAAAAGCATAATTAGAGTGAAATATCCATTAGAAACTTCATAAATGTTGAGCAAGAGATGTGAATATTAGAAGATTTTGGCCAGAAAGATAGCAGGCTTGATATGAAACTTAGTCTTAAATAAAAGCTTAAGCTATAACAGAATTCCTGGAAAGTAATAATAAAGTAAACATACCAGGGTTTTGTGATAGTGGGTTGTCCATGATAAGATCAGGAGAATTATTTCCCTCTTTAAGAAAATGCGGATCAACTAGAAGGCGCCTTCTCAAACCAGCATACCTGTAAAGAAAATCAACTTAGAACATAAGATGGTTATATCATGTTATGACAACAAAGCTATAGCTCAATAGCTTTTACTAAAATATTGTGCACTGAAGCATTAAGGTTAGCATGCTTAGACATGGTAGTTGCTATCTTGAGGACTCCAGCTATGTATAAGCTTGACACACTTAACTAACCCTTAATCTCAATTATTTAGGACTGGCTATATCATAATTGCTATCTTGAGTACTCAAACTAGGAATAAGATTGACAAACTTAACTAACCCTTAATCCCATTTATTTGGGACTGGCTACATGAATTCTCTCCTCACATTGTGCTCTATCTAGAGACAACTATGAAAAACCTGACTAGATAATATCAAAATAAGTATGGGCTTTGAGTTTGGCTGATCTAATATATGCATAGAAAACTAGATTGCTAAAACTTAGTACATGTACAACCATGTAAAGTTCTAGGTTGGTATGCATCCATGTAACCCGGTTTATTGCTAGTCTCGATAGATGACAATGTGGTCATAGTCTGTCCTATTATGAATTAGATTGTTATCAATTGAATGCATGCTAAGAACCTAAGATGGCACAATATGAATGCAGCTATGCAGGAGCATAGAGTCCTGACACTATCAATTAGTCATGATGGTAATATATCAAATGGATATTGGATGCCTCATCTAGAGAGAAACAGATTCAAATACAACTACCAATCTATCATGCTCATGTTGATCTATTGCCCTTAGTTTGCAAAGATGCTACTTTCAAATTCATGTATTTAAATGTACATTTTAAGCAAAGCAGCTTTCTTCTTTCAAACTAACATGAGAGTCTTCATGATATGATGCTGATACAAGTTTCTGTTCTGACATTCATAAAGTATCTTTTACTAGGAGTCATCAAAATATGTAATTTGTGCATTTTTTTGTTGACTAAAAATACATAAATTGTTTAACAGTTAAATGAAGAGGATATTGTACTTTAGAGGCAGCTACATGAAGCACATCTAAGCATTCAAGTATTGCAGTTAAACACCACAAGCAAGTCATACAATCAACTAATAGAACATTAGGACCAGCACTTTGATCTTTACTGGCAGCACTTTGATCTTTACTGGCACAAAAAGAAAGTTAAATGATACCATAAAAGAACCAACCAAGAATAACCAAATAGCTCAGCAACACACCAATAACTCTAAGATCCCCATTAAATCAAACAAGAAGAAAACAGAACAACTACGACCACAATCTGAAAGAAATTTCACCAAGCTGAAAACACCCCTTTAAGAGTAGACACAAGGAAAACCAAAACTACTTGCATCAGAGACGAGGGAGTGAAGGGATTTCTAAAGAAATCAGAAACTAAGGGAAAAAAAAAACGCATTAGGGAAAACTTTATCAAACTGAGAAGGAAAGTAGAGTCTCTGTGTGCATCTGAACATAACCATATGAAAACTGAAAAGAACAACCCTTTTAAGGCAAAATTTTAAGCTCAAAATTCCATGCCCATGCTAATCGCAACAGAGACTCGATATTTGGCTTGAAGGGCTGGCTATGAACAGCTATTAATTTCCATAAAGAAACGAACTTTAAATTTCAACCACCAAACCTTACTTGGCGAAAACAAAAGCCGCCAGATGGAGGAAACTCAAAAATTGGAAATGAAGAAAAAAGCAAAAAACAAATCAAATAAGTCATACTCCTATAGAAACCCATGGTGATAATTGGCCAACCATATCAAATGGCCTGAAGAAAAAAAAAATAGAAATTATCAAATTATTACCTTCTTCGAGTATCTGCTGTGACCCGCCGGAGTTCTTCGATGGAAGAAGAAGATGGCAAAATCCCCAAATTTATTCGCCACTGAACGCTTCTGAGATTGGAAAACCGAGATTCTCCACCGCATCTCTGAGTGGAAGAAGAACAGAGAGGTGAGGACACCGATGGCGATTCCGGCAATGTCACTTCAATAGGAGCCGGGGACATGATTCTCCAGCCAACCCTTCAAGACCCAAATGCCCGAAGTTCTAGAATAAGAAGAAATCCGATTTAAAGAAAATATTTCCGAGGAAAACCACTGTTAAACCCAAAAAGTAGACATCTTTTGCAAGAAATTAAAATGAAAAATAGCAAACATTAAATGGGTTCTTCGGTGGAAGAAAGAAAACAAAGATTACATACGATTCGGACCGAATCGGGGAGATTTATCGAAATTAAGTAAGAAATTTGGGGAAGAAAAGAAGGCGAAATCACAGTTAGAAAACATGGAGGAAAGGAAAAGAAAACGCAGAGGACAGAGGAATTTCCTCGGGTCCAAAAACAGGTTCGTAATTAAGTTACGTAAATGATTCGGGAAGAAAACTTGGCGGAATTGGAGGAGGAAGACGCAGTTACGCAGAGACTTTGCGTCCCAGCGACGGATCTCTAATTCTCTATTTCCCTTTTATCTCCCTCACTTTTCTTTTCTTTTCCTTTTTTTCGAGAGAGAGAAATCTCAAGAAAATACTAAGTTTGTTTCTTCAGAGAGTATTTCTTAGAACGGGGGGTGTTGGTGTTGGGCCGTCTTCTTCTATCTACCGGTACCCATCGACCAAATCCTGCTAATGCTAATGATGAGAGAGAGAGAGAGGGAGAATATTTTAATAAATAACCAATTAATTTAATTAATTAATATCGTGAAAAAATAATCTCAAGAGTATAGAACTATAGATGATGGAATATTCGTCAAGTTTACTGGGTCTATATTTCCCATGGAACAGTTGCTTTTGAGTTTTGATCAGCACGGTGTTAAAAGTACAAAATTGCCCTTATGTTCAATGACCATGCTACCCCTATAAGGGGTCCCAAAGAAAAGGAAACCCTAGTAATTAATCCATTTCTTTTAATAGTCAACCCAAGTTATTAATCAGGCCGACCGAATGATTGTAAATGGTCCAATCATGAACACTTTCATGGACTATCAGCAAAATTTAGCCCAACCGTTCTACAGTTTGAAGCAGGGGCGAAAAGGCCAAGACCAAGATAATTTGATTTGGGGACCCTTAATTGAGTGACTCAAATCGATTCAGTGTTGATCCTTGATTCCATTGTTTCTCTGTGTGTTCCACCTAAAGAGAGAGAGAGATGTGAATTTTACATTGATTTATTGGTTCAGTAGTCACTCAGCTACTGTGAGAGGGAGATGTGGATGGTGAATTTTATTTTTAATAAAAAAAAATAGAGGTGCTCAAAATAGGATATTAAATTGGTTCGGTCACCTATTATTATTGTGTAATCACACTTAATTTTGGAGTTCAGTCACAACCAACTGAAGGTGATTTAGTTAATAGGATCTCTAAAACGTTATAACAGAGACATCTGAACCAAATCCTGTTGGGGGTTATAGACATGTATTTTTTTTTTTATTGATGGGTGGATATTTTCAATACACAGCTACAAGGGCATGTTAGCATAGTGTGATGATCAAATCCAATTATTTTGGCATCTGGGTAACTGAATTTGTCCATGTTCTTTTATTAAAAGTAATGACCATTTTAGTCATAAAAATCATTATTTAAAGGGGCATTTTTGTCCTATTCAAGTGTTAATAACTTTCTCCCGGGTGGAAAATTTATTTACCCGTTAAATTTTTCTTGATCCCCACATATATCTGAAAAAATAACATGGATTTCTTGGTCAATGAAAATAAAAATCCCATCGACCAACTTTCTCCCCTCTCAAAATCTGAAAAAATAACACCCCCTTAAAATAAATGCAATGAATGACATGGTCATTGTCAATCCCCTTTTAGGAACTTTAAATTATATATATATATATATATATATATATAAAATGTATGGCATTTTACATATGAAAGTATTTAATATATTATATCAATGTTTTAAAAAACGACTCAGAATCGGAACCGTTCTGGCCATCAGTTTTTAGGTTGACAATTCGACTGTTTGGTTCAAACGGATAGCCCGTTTTGACAAAAAAAATTAAAAAAATAATTAAAATAAAAATTGGCCAAAAATTATTAAGTGGGTCGAATAGTTCAACCGCTCGAGTCAATAAATTATTGACCAAATCAACCATTTTTTGGCTAGAAACCGGGTTTGAGGTAAAATAAAATCAGTTGCTTGAATGATTCTCAGGCCAAACAATCCGATCTTCTAGATGATCAATGGTTCGAAAACATTGTATTTTAGGAATCCACAACTACTTTTTAAATGATAACGTATGAAATCCAAATACGTTTATGATTTATCATTATTAATTATGATCCTAAGCCCAGATTTTGTTCAATCCATCATTAACATGGCTAGTGGATTGGAACTAGTCACAATCCCAGCTTGAGTCAACTACTAACATCATTATCATCATCTATCATCTAAACCTTATCATAACTATATACCCGATATGAATCATGTTTTGTCATCCCCTTCCATTTAATGCTATATCCATTCTTAAATTATGAGCCATTAAAGCATCTTTTAGGACCTGTTTGGTTAACATGAATAGAGGTCAAGAATTGGAATCGGAATTGGATCCAGTTGATTTCAATTCTTCTTCCAATTCTTATTTGAACCAAACAAATTGTAGGAATAGACTACTTCCATTCTGATTCTAACTATAAACCAAACGGATCCTTACTATTTAGACCCATATCCTTTTTAATCTACTACAAACCTTTCTAGTGCCTTCTGCCCTATAATATCTATGCATATGATTAAGGTTGTATTTGGCATTCCTTATTTTAAGGACTTATTTCCTTTTTGCATTTATATATGAACACTGAATTTTTAACAACAAAAGGGAAGTAAGTCATTAAAATAAGGAACGCCAAATGCAGCCTAGACCATCTTAATTTACTTATTTTTTTCATTATAATTTAAATGTAAAAACGATTCAGCCTTGGGATCAGCTTTTAAAATACTGCTTTAAACGCTTATAGGGGCGGAGCCAGGGGTGGTGGAGGGGAGCCATGCCCCTCCCCCCCCCCAAAACCCATTTAAATTTCACTTATATTTTGACCCCCTTATCCATATTTCTTAACTTTTAGCCCTCCCTATCCATGTTTTCTAGGTTTTGGCCCCCTTAACAAAGAATTCTAGCTCCACCCCTCAACGCTTACAACTGATCTGATTATACAAAGAGGAGCATAATTTGACCAGAATAAACCAGATATTAATGAAAGGGAAAATCTGTGATGCATGAAAAACATAATATATAAAATTACTTTTAACCAATTAAAACCCACCAATAGGGGTGAGCATTTGGTTTATTCGGTTAAAAACTGAACCGTATAAACCGAAATTTTAAAGATCAAACTAAAAAAATAAAAACCGAAACCGAAATGTGAAATTTAGAAAAACCGAACTAATCGAAACCAAAATTTTTTGTTCGATTTTCGATTAAAACCGAATTTTAATAATATATACTATTATATATAATATATAATATATATTATATATTATAAAATATATATTATGAAATCGAATTTCAGTATATTATATATTACCTATTACATATTATATATTATATATAATAATAAAAAGTTCAGTTAATTCAGTTAACCAAAATTTTAATTCTAAAAACCGTAACCGAAAACTGAAATAACCAAAAACCAAAAAAACCAAACCAAAAAAATCAAAATTTTCAGTTCGATTATTCGGTTTTAACCGAATTATGCTCACCCCTACCCACCAATCAATTTTGATAAATAACACCTAATTGACTAAGTTTTTTTTGGATATCATATCTTTCTGATATTTTAGTCGAACTCTTTTGATGAAAAATTAGTGGAGATGTATCAGAGGAGGCCAGAAATATGTACAATGCTCACATGTATCCACTCAAACTGATGGAGTCCTTTTCCAGAGTAACAAACAAGAAACCCGTCACCTTCAAGCGCTCAGTGAACCATTAAACCAGAATTATTCTGAGGGATCCAAGAGGAAGGCTTAGTACTGTGAGAGGAACACGTGTAATGCATGGACGCCACGATGCCAACTGGTTCAAGTAAAGTAGTAAATCACTTTGTTTGTTTCGGCATGATCCAATACTTTGTGGCCTACAGTTGCCGAACTTAACTTTGAGTGGTACAAATGTCGCTTTTCCATAACTCATCAGTTGCCTACTGGTTTACTCTGAAATCTGAATCAGATCGGGGATTGTCGATTGTGGGGGCTCTCAAACCGGCCAAAGTGGTCAGGAGGAGGGAGTGTTTGTTAATGTGGTAAAAATGTCTTTATGCATAGCCAGGGGAAAACGCGTTCTTTCGGGCCGTACCAAATTTTATCTTATGTTCTAGAATATACCACACCTTGGAACATTAATAAAACATTGATTCGGTATATCTTCACGAAAACATTTCTGTTTCAATTCCCAATCTTTGGAATACAACACATAACCAAGTACAAAATACCTTGAAAGTTTTAAAGATCCACTTGGTTCATTGTTGGAATTGAGATCAAAATCTTTTGGAATTAGAATCAGAATGATTTATTCTCATAATCTGTTTTGGCTCAGATAGGAATCGGAATGATAATTAAAATCAATTGAAATGGGATTTCTTTTCCAAAGGAGGGAGAGGGAATAGCCAATGGGAGAATGTCGTTTCATCAGGAATGAGAATGAGATTCCAATTCCATCTAACGAAATTGTTGGATTTGAAATGACCCCATTTGGTTTGCAGGAATAGGAGCCCAGAATCAGAATCGGAATAGTCCAATTGTTTGGTTGGGTGGAATCAGAATCTCATTCCCATTTCTGCTGGAATGGCATTCCCCCATTTGAGGGGATGGCCATTCTCTGCCCCTCCTCTTGTTAATTCCATTTCTCATTCCCATTCCTGTCTAAACCAAACAAACTATGAGAATAAACCATTCCGATTCCGATTCTGATTCCAACTGCAAACCAAACAGAACTTAAAACTTATTATTTTAAGCTTCAGTAACTAAAAACACACCATGCTTTTTGTGGCCACAATACCAAATACATTCCAACTTGTCCATTTTGCCTACTATTTATGTATTAAAACTAGATTTCCTATACTTTCTATTGCTAATCAATCATCACTGGACAGGTGTTTTATGCAAAGTACCATGAATGAACTTGTTTCCTGCACTTTCATTGAGTCTGACTGTCTCAATAGAGAAAAGGCTCAATTATTAAAAAAATGAGAAAAGACTTGTCTGTTTGAAAAAAACAGTTTGGGCTGTTTTGGAGTTATGCATGCATGACATGTTAACATGAATGTGGGATAAAGAGTAATTACAACTATTTTTTCTTTTTGGAATTACATATCACACATGGCAAGCGATCAAGGGCGGAGATAGAACAAAAAAAAAAGTGGAGACAGACCGTGCTTACAGTAATTGCAGCCCCATATTGGGAACATCTCCCTTTGTATGAAAAAATTATATAAACATGGAGATGTTCTAAATTCATGGCTGTAAGTATTGTGAACAGGGTGTGAGGACTGAATTCAGTCTCTTATATATGAAAGGATGCCTAGTACCATCTCAGCAGCTAAATCATGGACAAACAGTTGAAGCTGTTTTTTTCCAAACAGCCAAACTACTGCAGCATCATGTGTGTATGGTATAGGTAGGCTCTTGTGGGTAGCAGATTCGAGTTCTTCCTTTTCTTCTTTTTGGTGGCATGTGGGAACAAATCCTAATCACCGTGTGACAGGTTTTTATTTTGTTACATACAGTGAAAATCCATAGACCTGACTTGAGGGGTAAGATAGGGTAACCGATCCGTTTCTTCAATTAAAAAATATAAAATGAATACAATCCTAATCACCAACTGATCCGTTTCTTCAATTGAAAAGAAAAAAAAGCTGGTTGATTGGTTGTGAGTTTTCCCATTATCATGTTTTTCTGGCATAATAATCGAACCCCTAAATTGCCCCTTGATTGAAAAATTCATTATTATGTCTTTTAATGAATAAGAATTTAAAGAGGTTGTGAATTTATGTATAAAATACAAAGTTTTGCACTTTACTGTATATTATTTAATTGTTTATCCTATCAAAGATAAAACAATAATAATAAATCATTTAGTTCAGCAGCTCTAAGATGTTATCAGAAAGTCCTTCAGTTTGACTGTCACAATCTATTGATGCAGGAAAAAATGCAGCAAATTAATCAAGACTCACCTGTTACAAAGTGGTTGGTTTGTGTAAAAAGTGCTAAAAATAAGTGTAGTAACTAAGTGGAGATTGCTTAATTGACAATTTTATATGCTATAGATGCAAGTGTAGAAAGATTTTCTTTTCGGTTCAGGGTAAATTTGTACTCTGGTTCACTTTTGCCTTTGTTTGACAAAAAATACATTTTCAGATGCATATTTACATTGATAATAAGATGTAAAAGTACATCAATAAAAAATAAGTAAATTTGCATTCAAGTCCACTTTTGATAAGAAAAGACATGTTTTATTGGAATTGGTATTTGCATCCATTACAGCTAAAAATCTGTTTGGCAAGAAGGTAAATTTATAAGTGCAAACTTTGTAATTTATATGGGCCGTTTTACACTTTGCATATTTGCATTCATGCTTATTTGCATCGTTTCCAAACACAACCTATAGTAGCGCATGGGAATAAGTTCCAAAACTCGTTTGTCAGATCGGCTGTGTTTGGATTGATGGAATTTAAGATTGGAAATTAAATATAATTCCTCAGTTCGATCTGCAATTTTTCTGATGCGGATACCAATTCCATTGTCGTATCAATGGAGCATTTAGGGAAAGTTTTTAAAATTTTGGTAAAAACTCCACAAGAATTTTCCTTCAACATTTTGATTCTATCTTACTTTATATCAAACCAAACACAGCTAACAGAAGGGAGTCGTGATTTCAACTTTCAGAATCAATAAATAGAATTTTTTTTGTTCTACTTTTGCTTACTTATCCAAACACACCTAAAAAAATAGTTATATTTCTAAGGGTACATTAGTCATTTTAGAAATAATATATATTGTCCCCTCTTAACTAAGGATTCATTTGGTTTGCAGGAATAGGGGTCTGAAATTAGAATTGGCATGGCCCATTTCTATTCCAATCATTTAGTTAGAGGGAAATCAAAATCCAATTCATTCCTTGTGGAAATTCAGTTGGACATTTTCTCCCCCTCCCTTAGGAATGAAAATCACATTCCAGATAATTTTAATTCCCACCTGAACCAATCATGTGGGGGAATATAGCATTCTAATTTCAATTCCAAAGGATTCCAATTCCAGTTCTTCTCCTTAAAGAATGAAAATCCTATCCCAGTTAATCCCAATTCCCGCCTGAACCAAATATATGGGGGAATATACCATTCTGACTTCAATTCTAAAGGATTTCAATTTCGATTGCAACTATAAATCAAATGGACCTTGAAAAAATCTTCAATCAAACAAGTTAGGAAAGATAAATTATAATTTATTTAATAATATAAATACATAAAAATGAAAGAAATAAATTTGGACACATCGGGGCACTTGGAGAATATGGATATGTCAAGAGACAAAAACACCCTTCATATTTTAGCTTTTGTCATTACCAACTGACTCATCACTCACTCGCAGAGGAATAACAAATAGGATTTTTCTTTCTTTTTGTGAAAACCTTTATCGATAAGAACTTTAATAATTTCTTCTTGGTAATTCAAACAACAAAACCCATTATGTAAAATCAGAAGATACAATCAGTTCTAACCCAGATTTCCTACTCACTTTTTCTACCCACTCTTTATCGCCCGTAGGGGTGTCCTGGTTCGGTCATGGGCATATTTTGCAAATCGAATCGGTACCACTAGTTTTTGCATCAGTCCGAACCGAAATTGAATCGAAACAAGTGGTTCACCGGTTAATTGGTCTTCAGTTTTTGTTTTTTTTTTATTTTTTTCATTTTTATTAAAAAAAATGTTTCAATAAAGAAAAAAACCTGATTCAAACCAAGTTTGCCTAAAAATCTACACAACATGATATCCAAAAAAAATCATTTACTTGTAAGTCTACCACTATTGAAGTAGAACCGGCGACGGGTGACAGTGACGACAATTGGAGAGGAGAAATGGTTTGGTTCTGTGATTCTTTCTGAGGAGAAGAAAGAAGAGTAGAAGAGACTAGAGGCGACAGGGACGGGGGAGAAATAGAAAACCGGCACACCGGACGACGACAACGGCGACAGAGGAGAAGAAAGAAGAGGCAACGACGACGGCGATGGGAGAGGAGTGGCGGCTTACTTGCTAGGGTTTCTGGCGAGTGGCCTCCAGCTTCTATTGTTCAAACAAGAAGAAAGAATAAGAGGGGTTTTGTTTTGGGGTTCAAATGAATGAAAAACATTCATTTTTTTGGGCTTGGGCCGAGAGAGAGGGTTAGAGGGGCACTAGGTGCTGGACTGTTTTTGATAGGTTAATTGAAAATCGAACCGATCCTTCAGTTTTTTAAAAAATCAAACCGAAACTGAATTGACCGATTCGATCGAATTTTTCAAATCGATTTCTTTGATTTGAACCGATTTTTCGATTTCTTATAAACACCCTTAATTGACCATATATTACAGCCATACATCTTTCAATTCATAATAGAAATGTGTAACTGCAATTCACGACGGATAGAAAATGAATAGGAAAAGTGAGAGAAAAATCTCGTTTCGAGGATGGACAATTCCACCAGACCACCTCGTGGGAAAGTTTCTGACTCTGCCATTTCACGAATCACATAATTAACTGGCCTACATATATTTATATTTGGCAAAGTAAATGAAGAATAAATAGAGAATTTCAATGCAGCACGCACTTGAGCTTATCAAATGCCCTTAAAGGACAACTGGACAAATAAATAAATGATACACCATGAAATATATAATATTCCTGGCATATACTCACATATGCTGTTGAGTGTGGACTGTGAAGTGTGAAAGACCAGTCTCTCTCTCTCTTGACCAATATGATGACCTGTTTGGCCGTGCATGAAATGTTAGAAAGAAATATTATCATTAATTTATTATAATATTTGAGGTTAGCGGGACAATGGGTCATGAAAAATTAGGAATTAAGACACAAATTTCAGTAGTACTCACTGCTTTAGAGAAAGGGCTAAAATGATGGGTTGCAGATGGAATGGTTGGAATCATCGAAGATCGAACTAATTTGATTTTGTTTTTGTCTGTTCTAGCCTTTATATCTTCATGAATAAAGACATCACCCAATGTGGTCTCAATTATCTGAGGTGTTGGGAGAGGTGAACTGGATATAATTTTTCGCATAAAGTGGCCCTTCTCAGATTTGAATCAATCAAATCAAAGCTTATTGTTTCATTTTTAGCATGGTTTTAAAAAATGACAAGCCGTTCTGACCATCAGTTTTTTGGTTGATGATTCGATTGTCTGGTTCAAACAGATGGTTTGTTCTGACAATAAAAATAAAAAATGGCCAAAAACCATTGAATGAGTCAACGGTTCGATCGCCTAGATTAATGAATCATTAACCGATTCAATGATTTTTGGTCAATACCAAATTTAAAGTAAAATAGAACTAATTGCCTGAACAGTTCTTGAGCCAAACGGTCCAATTATCCGAGTTTTTAAAGAAGTCATGAGCTCTTTAATAACTGAAACTGAACTTAGGTATATCATTATATTTTATCATTAATTTAATTATTTTTAACAACTAAAAACAAAACAATTAGCCTTTCAGTTCAGCAATTTCATCAGCCCTTATACTTTTCAAGCTGAGATTAGCTGGTTTTCTCCCTTGAGCCATACTTTTCAGCTCTTTATCAGATGGTTAAGCTCATATTATCAAATTAGGTTTTTGTGGGGATTGCCTCACCCAAAAAAATAGCCAAACATTTGATAATGAGTAGTTAGATTCTGCCTTGACAAGGTCACACATTGTCGGTGGTTTGGTTATTGCATGGGCCATATGTGGTTTTAGTTGTGTTTGTTGTATAAGTAATTAGTGCCTTCACTAATATAAAACAAAACAAAGAAAGCAAAGTCAAACAGAAACACATACAAAACAGCTTTAATTATTTCATCTATCCTCATATTTCTCTACTGTTACATATCATTCTGAAGAAAAAATTAACAAAAGTCAGAATACAAATTAAAAAATATAAATACTAGGAAGATATATAATTATATAAAAAATATAAATACTAGGAAGAAAAAAATTACCTAACATTTGTTTGCAATGCAATTTCATTGCAAATGGTGCAAAAGTATGAGAGAGCAAATGAATTGAATGTAAATTCTGATTTATTTTGTTTCAAATTTTACTTTATTCTATTTATTTGCAGCATAGGTGAAACTATATAAAATATAAAGAAAAATATAATAAAACCAATAAAAATAAAAGTAAACTAGAATTTACATTCTTAGAAATACACTGCACTAGTGAATACAGCCCTAGGATCAAGGAATTTAGATACACCTCGGATTTGATACTGATCATAGGGTGTGTGTGGTGGTGTACTGAACTTAACTTTGTAATTTAATATTACAAAATCATTTTTTTTCATTACATGTAAGATTCTCTATCTGACATATGAAGGTGAAGATGCCACTCAACAATGCTTCATGGCCTTGGAAGGTACATATACCCACCACCACCAAATCAGTAATGCATTATTTGTTTTTGGATGTATGTGTGAAAGAGAAGTCTCTACATATGACAACACCTTTCCCTTCTTTATCCTTTTACTTACAAACTAAGCTTTAATTTGCAATCACTAATTTCAATTTGCTTCAAGTTGGATTAAAATAGGGGGATTACATTCTTTTCCTCAAAGGGGCTATATATGATGAAAAAAATACGAAAATAATGTTAAATATAACTTAATTATGTTGATGAATTTAATGAACATATTATAGTACAGGTACAATGCAATGGGGCACAAGTGCTGTGCAATGGTTACATCTTACATCAACATATATTATTGATCTAGCATTACCACATGGTCGTCGTTATCATCATCTAAATCTTGTCTCAACGATATGAGATCGGCCACATGAATCTTATTTCGCCATTTCATTCTGTTTAGTGTCATATCCATTGTCGGTGTACATTGTACAGCCAATCCCAAGTCTAGACTTGTGTTAGATTGACAGGCAGCAATAAAACTTTTGCGAAACTCTCATAATCAGGAACCTTAACATTATCACGAGGTATATGGAAATTCTGTCTGTGAGTTTGTGTATAAATGAAGAGAGAGAGAGAGAGATTGGTATTCATTCTTATTTAAGTTCACATTATTATTACTGGCTAACACATGGAAAACGGAAGAGAATGGTAGAGAATAGTGTAAATGAGAGGAAAATAAATGAACCCAAAGGCAAGGCACATGATACTAATAGTGAATAAATAAGTAAATAAATAGGTCAATTTGAGTGTTAATATTATTTTTAGAATTAGTGTTATTAATTATTATTATCTTAATCAGTTTTGTACCTTGGAAATTTAATTGAAAAGCAAATGTCTAAATCTGTCTATTTTTATACTATTTTGTCTAATATTTATTTTTATTATTTTTTATATTTATGGAATTTTTTAAATCCCATATCCACATTGTAAATTTCCAAAACCCATTTATCATTTTTTTGTGGGCGTGAAAAAAAGGCTATCAGATAATATAATATCTGGTGGCTCCCTGCTGGCTAGACCGACTTCCTGTCCACCAATAATAAAAAAACAGTGAAGTAAAGCCAGTAAACTCATATACTTCTACAAATTGAAAGAAACAAATAGAAAGCTGTTACTTGAAAATGTTGATGATTCACTGAAAACATTTTGGCATTTTCTGAGAAGAAGATTTGCCAAAAGGGGAATAAGAAAAATCCTTGTATCATCACAAATTAGGGCAGGGTGCCCTATCTTAGAGGACCCAAGAAACCCTAAAAGGAGGGGGGAGGATTTGGGATTGATTCAACTCAATGCATGAGTACAAAAGAATTGCCAATTGTGATGGCTCCATCAGGTTTAAACCAAGTCATCATCCTAGGAATCTAGGGTTTTTCCATGCCATCACTATAATGCCAGTCATACATTTTTGGCACCATTTGGAAAGGGTGATGTGTCAAACTCAAGAAACCCATTTAAATAAGAGTAGAAATATTCACAAAACACTTAATTTTTGGCTACCCTACCAAGAAGGATTGTATTGAATGAACAAATAAATGCATAAATAATTATTATTTAAGTCCACAGTTTATAGCCACACGTCATATGGTTTTTGGTCATCCATTGGTTGTCAATTCCTTTGTTCTTATTGGTTTTTAAAATTATTTTTTAGGACTAATGAATGTTGTGTGCCGTGCTCAACCTTCAATTTCTTGCTACAATAATCTGTATGAAATCTTGTGTGGATAAAGCAAACCCACACCGGCCCTTATAGTTTCATGTATTATTAAAATCGAATCAGACAATGAATCGGTCAGAGGTTTAGTTCTTAGGTCGAACGATTTGATTGTTCGAATTAAATGGATAGTCCGTTCTAATAAAAATTAAAAAAATAAAATCAGTCAAATCGTTGAATGATTCGATCACTCAGGTCAATGATTTGCCAACTAAATCAATGGTTTTAGAGGAAATAACAGTTCATGGGTAAAATAGACCGATCACCTGACCGGTTTTTAGTTGTTCTGGTCCGACCATCCAGTCCGGTATAGCTTTGAAAACCATGACTAAAACCTCCTATTAATATTATTAAAACACCCCTTCATAGTTTGCAACCCCTTTATTTCTCACTGTTTTTCTTGGATGGGATTAGGAAATGATGTTTTTGGTATTAAAAAACAAAGCCTTCAATTTACCCTGCGTCATGTTTTTAAAAAGATTGATATAAGAACTGACAAGGGTAATTTTGGAATTGAAAACCACGAATTCATGCCTTTTTACTTTTTTTTTTCTTCATTGAGCTACATAATTGGGGTTAATCCCTCTTAATCGTTTAAGAGGTCATTTGACCATTCTCGATGCATGGAAGAGTCAATTAAGTAAAATAATTGTAAATTATAAAGGGTATTTTAATTATATACTAGAGTTCATTTGATTCACAATCATAATTAGAATCAAACTTTTTTTTTTAAATCGGAATTAGAATAGTCTATTCTTATAGTTTATTTGGTTTAGAAAGGAATCGGAATTAGAATTGGAATCATCTAAAATGATAATTCATTCCCAAAGAAGGGACAGGAATGGACATTCACTCAACGGAAAAATGTCATTTCATCAGGAATGAGAATAGTGCTCTAATTCTTTTCAGCCAAACGGGTCCTTAGAATTTAATAAATATGTGAAATATAAATTAAGTAAAACGAATATTCAAACTATTCCAAATTTTTAAACCATATGACCTATCTCCATCAAGAAAAATAGGCTTACATGAACATAACGATCGATCTTTCCTTAACAACCACATCATAAAATGATTATCAAAATAAATAAATAAATAAATAAATATTGAATAACAAAAGAGGAAGACAAAATAAAACAAAATCCAGCCCTCAATCTTATCTATTTGACGTACAGAAAGACCAAACTTCATCCCACATCCACTTTTTCTCTGGTTGAGATGCCACAGCCAAGTGCCAACGCCATCTCGTACGGGGTGGGTTCCACCATCCACCATTATTAATGAAGGTGGTGAGAGCTCCATACTGGTCTCCACTGTCTTATTTGCTTCCATCTGATTCGATCCCCTCGCTCGCTCGCTACTTGTCTGTTTTACTTTTTAGCTTGGCGGTGGCTCGGTTGATGAAGGGAATATTAGCTAAAAGTAATCCAAACCACCAACTACCGGTCTAATATCTTTTCATATTTCTAATTCTGTCTCATTTCTGTAAAATATAAAAGTACTTTTTATGTAAAAGCAAAATATTAAAGCAATTTATTGGCCTAGGCTTAATTACAGGCCCTTCAAACCTTCAAGGTAGGGCTGCATGTCAGGTTATCCGACTTCAAGAGATCCATTGATAGCAAGATTCGGATCAGTATTTGCTCCCGTTGAAAATTTGACATTCCCAACTATTTAAAGTACTACAGTTGTTTTGGGTGTTAATTGGGATTAGAGATGGCAATTTTTTTCATTTTTTCGATTTTTATGGGGATTCGCCCCGAATGAGGTAAGGATGATTATGATTTTTCTCTGCAGGGACAGAGATGAAAAAATTTTCATCCCTGTTAGCGAGAACAGGGCGGGGACGGGAAAGCACTTCCCGCCTCACAAAGACCCCAATGCCCGCTTTGTGGGATCCCCACTAATATATGTATATATGTATGCATATGTTATATATGTAAACATGTAAACATACATCTATATATTAATATTTTTAGAAATATGGTTGACTATGTTTGAATATTTTCTAATACGATTGTAAATGTTAATTATTTTATTTTTATTTTTTTAAATAAAATAAAAATAAAAACAAAATGGTTGGTATTATAAAGAATCATGAGGAATGGGGATCCCCACGGGGATAGGGATTCCCGTGGGGATGGAGATGGGGATAACCTTGTCCCCGTTAGTGGGGACGGGGACAGGGATGGGGATTTTCGCAGGGACGTCCCCATCCTCATCCTGCCCCGTTGCCATTCCTAGTTGGGACAGTGTTGCAGTCCCAATTATCGATGCAAATATAACTATTTATGTAAATAATATTTTTTGATAAATATATAAATAATAACTTAAATTTTGATTTTTGATGGCATAGCTTTGATAAAAATAATAGTAAAATAATAAATTATTTATATATTAATAAATAAAGTATTTTTAACTAAAATTATCTTATATGTTCTCTATCAAATCTATCATTTTAGACATAAAAGATAATAAAAATTACAAGAAAAAATAGAAAACCTTTATATAATACTAATTGGTTTTGGGTCTGAATCAAGAACCAGAATGGACCCATTTATTAATAAAGGAAATTGTCTAAAACTCACCATGAGTTTTCAACATTTCTATTAAACTCACCACAACTTTTCAAAATGTCTAAAACTCACCATATTAGTAAGTTTTTATCCTCCAAAACTCTCCTTCCGTTAGTGCACCATTAATGCTTTTTAACAGAGGTGTCCATGTCAGCATAAATAACAATTTTCATGTCCAAATTACCCTTGAATGATTAGTTAGAGGGAAAATGGTCTTTTTCAGTTTTCAATTTTCTTGTTCTTTTTTTTTTTCATTTTTAGTGTTGTGTTATGATTTTCAACGTTTTTTTATAATTTCTGTTTGTTTTTTCTACAATTTTTATTTTCTGATTTTGTTTTTCAATTTCTATAGTTTATATAATTTGAAAATATTTTTTTTAGTTTTTTGCAATTTCTATAATTTTTTATATATATATTTTTTAATTTCTATGTTTTTATGTATTTTATATTTGAAAATATTTTTTTTGAACTTTTTCCTTTTTGCATGTCTAAACATTAAAATAGTAATATATTAATACATGTAAGTCTGTTTAACATCAAGTTAGTGACATGGTGAGTTTTAGACATTTTGAAAAGTTGTTGTGAGTTTAAGAACAATGTTGAAAACTCATGGTGAGTTTTAGACAATTTCCCTACTAATAAAGATAAAATCATAGAACCAAAACCAATATAATCAGCTCAGTTTGATTTCGGTCAAACAAGTAAAACCACCCCATTTTTCTTCTTCATTATTTTATGAAAATCTTAAATTTTATAATCCACAAGGGGATGAGGTTTTCATCAAGCTCAAGAAAAAAAAAACAAAAAAAAAAAAAGACATTATCAAATTCTGATCCAAGCAATCCTTCATTTTGGAAAGGGGTGCAGAATACGGACCTAATCTTCAGCAATTTTAACTTGAAGTGGCCGCTCTCATACTCAAACCTGAGTTCTCACAATTGTCAGTCTTAAGATATTGCTTTGGTACCAAGCAATGGCCCCCCAAACCCTGGAAAAGCAGCTTAATTTTGGCAAACAAGAAATATGAAACTTATGGATAATTTTTCTTCTTGTTTCTTTGAACTCAATTTTGACCAAACTTCATATATGGAATAGCTTTTCCAATGCTTTCCAAATGCACGTCTCCATTCCATACACGAGAAGTTGAAATTTCCATCCTCTCGAAGGACAAGGCCATGACATACAGTATGTAGTCTCTTAGAAAATTTGTTGTTGGGTCTCCATCATATTTTGTGTGCAGCACGAGGAGAGAGAGAGAGAGGATGACATAAAGTTAGAATTTGTGGTTCAAACCAGCTTCAATTTGTTGCCTCAGATGCAATATTATACATCAATAACTATAAAAATACAAAGGCTTATTAATTAAGTACTAAAAAGTAAAAATTTAAAAAAAAATGATTAATCTCGTGTTGTAGAGTAAAATAATAGAACCTATCCTAGTATATCTACTGTGAAACTTTAAACTGAAAGAAAAAATAAAAAGAAAGGGAGTATTGAAATTTGATAACTCTTAAAATATGCATTATTTTAATAGTCATATCAATATTTCAAATCATGGGGCTAAGAAGATATCCATTTGTCTGAATTCGAATTTGAATCCATTCAACCAACATTTTTAAAACCGACCTGGAGAACGAACTGATCAGGGTCCGGTTCCTAGGTTGAACGGTTAGCTCCTTTTGATAAAAAATAAAAAATAAATAAAAAAACGATCAAAATCATTCGAACGATTAATTTGCCTAAATCAACAATTTGTTAACCAAAATCAATGAATTTTGACAAAAATCTGATTTTGAGAAAAAATAAAACTGATCAGTTCTCGGTTTTTCCGATCTGATCCAGTTTTGAAAACCATGCATTCAACTAAGGCGATATGAATCCAATCCATTTATAATTGGAGCAAATATGGATCAATCACAGCAGGATCCCACAGGATCCGATCTTGTCCAATGATATTCAGGTGATCCCACATAATATTCAAGTGTTATTATAAAATTAATCTGAAGTTGTACTTTTATCAATTTGAAGGGTCATAAGAATTATTTCAAGTCATTTTATTATGATATATAATATCAAGATCAATTTTAGTTACAATATTTGAAATTCTTTTATCATTTTTCCCATTATATTGGTAATAATAGTATTTAATATAAAAATCCAATTTCAAACTAACCTAAATTCAATGGATATATTTATTATTTTTTGTTTTTTCTTGAGAATTAATCTACAAGCGAGTTTTTGTCATTTTGGTAAACTTAAGTATAAGGGCAAGCAGTTGCTTTCCGGATGAACCAGCAATTCAGTCATGTCCAGTTTAAAAATGTTTTCAAGTAGACATCTCATCCTCCAGTCAGAGATCGATATCTATACTAGAATTATAGTTAGGAACGATGGTGTGAAATTTTCTTTCACTAAAATATCATTTTTTTGATTTGATTGGTAATGAAAAAGATTAATGTGAACTATTACTTTTCAAGTCATTAAATTTTCTCTCCTTACCTTTATATAGATAAACTCTATGATGCATGAACTACACCAATGATACAATAATGATACATCACATCTTACATTTTTAACATTGTTAAAGCCAAGTACGGCAATGCTTGGTAAGTCTTTCCATGTAGCTTTTGGGCTTCAGCATGCTTAGAAGTAAGAGTGTCAATGGACCGGTTTTGGACTGGACCCTATCCAGTCCAAAATCAATTTAGACGGATCAAAAAGACATGGTGGATTGGACCAATTCGGTCCAAAATATTTATTAGATTGGACTGGACCTAGTCCTTCTGTAATAAATTTATATTGGATTAAGCCAATATCCGGTCCATTGATATAAGATAAGAATATAGGTGTCAATGGACTGGGTTTGTGTTGAAACCAATCTAACTTAAAATGAATTTGAATAAATTTAATGGTCCGAACATTGAATTGGACCAGTCCAAAATGGTCCAAATTATTCATTGGATTGGATTGGACCTGGTCCATTTGTAATGGACTCACATTGGACTGGATCGGGTTGGATCAAATCCAGTCCAATCGACACCCCAAATTAGAAGATAAAAAATTGGCATTTTTCCGTTTAGTAACAAAAAGCTAGGAAAACCAAAAAAAAAAAAAACACATGCCCAAAAAGCCCTAAATTAAGACCAAAATCAATGAATTCTGGAAAGGTTCAAACAAAGCTTTTGTGTCTTTCTCTACAATAAATAGCTTTTAAATGCATTTTTAAAAGCCCAATAGACCGAGCCACTTACCAAATGATCTTGATCTTTGAAGACAAGACCCCAGAAGCTCAATGCATCTTTAAGACTTGCCAAATGATCTTGATCTAAGTAGACCATGTAACATCTTTAATGTGACCATTGAAATCCTGATTTAATGTGCAATAAATATTCATAAATATATTGTAGTTCTCTTATATTTAAGATATTAACTCCTATTCTTCCTCATTATATCAAGGGTGGAGCTAGGGGGTGGGGGACGGGAGCCATGGCCCCCCTTATGCCTTCAAAATTCCCTTTAAATTTATTTAAGTTTCACTTGTATTTTAGTCCCTTTACTCATGTTTCCTAACTTTTGGCCCCCCTATCCATGTTTTCTAGGTTTTGGCCCCCCTATCCTATACTTATGGTATTTTCTTAAATATTAAATTATATTAATTAAGTCTATATTGAATAGTTTTAACAATATAAACCCCCTTTTTTTTAAATTGACCCAAAAGCAAAATCTTTTTTTTATCTAAATGGCAAGTAAAAAATTCAAATATTTGGATCAAATGGGTAAATCCATTATGTCATTATTAAATAATAATAAATAAAAATACAAAAAATTTATAAATTTTGTATAATAAAACATTTGAATACATCTCTATCTCCAACATTATGTATTTATCATACTAAACAAAAATACGTATAATAAACACAAATTATCTTCATACATATAAAAAAATTATAAAAATTTTTACATACTTATTATTACTATCATCATCATCCTCTAAAATTGCGAAATTACACATTTACTAATCCTATAATACATCAGTGAGCGAAGGTTCGAGTGATGGACTTTTCCAACTGGGCCGGCTGTCTTAATCTTGCAATTAGATTAAAGCTGGCCTCTAATGGGTTTAGCCGTTTGGGCCCATTCATTATTAAAATATCCAACTAATTAAAAGATCAACAAACTAATTTGGATGTTTTTGAGTATTTGATTGGATGATCAACCAATGGTAGACAGTTGGGTGTAAGAAAAGTGAGAATCTTGATAATAAAATAGGGGATTACAATCGAATGGCCCTAAATCTGCCAGCACATTGTACTGAGTTACCCATTAAAGAACTGTGCTTTTTTCAATTAATATTTATTTATTTGTTTATTTATATGTGGAAGAACCGACTCAGAGGTCAGAGCCGACCGTGATGAGTGGCCACAGAATGATGAGGTTCAGGGTCGGCCATCAGCCGCCCCATGTCGTATGATGTTGAGGGGTCGTTTAGGAGTTGGGCCCTACAGAAACGCTCCACCTTACATTCAATCAGTAGATGAGTAGATGGGCCCTTTGTACTGTTGTTCCTTTGCTTCTGACTGATCGATAGTTAAGAAAATCAAGAGAAAATAAAAAATAATTTATGCTTTAAAATAAATTCATTTTTCGACCATATGCCACCGGATCTACTCCTCACACCGATCTCACAGACATATCCCATCATACATTAGGTATATTTTCCGTGAGATGTTTCTAATACAAAGTGAGATGTGTGAAGTCATTGTGAGGCGCTCCGAGTGAGGAGCAGTCAACGCCTAACCTGACATAGCCAAGCAAAGAATTCTACGCGAACATTAGTGAGGGTAGAAAAGTAAATTTACATTCTTTTTCTCTTTTTAACAAAGAACTATGTTCTCTCCCCATTTTATCTTTTCGTGAATTTGACTGAACGGGAAGCTTGTGCGCAAGCCTATTGGTTATACGGGATTACGAATAAATAAACAATAAAATGAAAGAGTAAGAGGAGGTGGACCAAATTAACATGACATCAATTTATTACTTTCCTGTGTGCTGCCTCTTGCTAGGCTTCCCGGTCAACACCAGTCCACATCTCTCTCTTTCTCAAAGTGGGATTAACAACTGAATTTCTTAGCACGTGTCATAAATACCCTTAACTTAAGGTAAATGACTTCAATATACCTGAATTTTTATAAATTGACATAAACATGTCTATATCATATGCACATTCGTTTAAAATTTTAAAAATCTTATTTAGCCTTTCTCCATTTTTGGATTTTGTGGATGCAAAAAAATCCTATGTTGCTGATCACAAGGAAATCAGTCTCCTTCTCAAATCATGGTATTCTCACAAGTGTTCTTCACAGCATGTTTTAGTTATACATTCGAAACATCTTTCGTACTTGTATGTTATTATTCATAGAAGATGTTTTCAATATATGGCGGGATGTAGCTATGTGATCACTGTAAGGTGTACTCTGTAAAGAGCAGATCCCAATTCGTACTAACAATATTATTAGCTTAAAACCAAAGGGGGGAAGCATTTTCCTAGTAGCCATGTTTGTTTTGATATTGTGCTTCACTTGTTTGTCAAGTAATACTGATTGGAAATGTTCTTTCTTTCTTAGAAAAAATAAAGAATAATCTCTGCAACGACCAATTTTCTTTACTAAAAAAGGGTAAATTGTTGAAACCGCCCCTAAAGTTTTTGCTTGTTGTTAAAACCTTCCCTGAAGTTTGATAATTGCAATCACTTCTCTGAACTTTCTGACATAGTTGCAAGTAGACCCCCTTTGGTAGAATCTTCAAAAAAGAGGCATAGAATGTCTAAAATGTTTATCTTCCAAAATTTTCTCATGTATGAATCACTACCCCAAACCCTTCTAATCACTTTTGTGCAATTGATTTATTTTTCAAATTTGCCATAAAATCAATCACTAAAAGGCTGCAACTTTAAATTCTTTACGTTTTTATTGTTTGTAATGTTTTTTTTTTTTTTGGTAGAAACTAGTCTTATTAATAACTATAGGTATTTTAGGCATTTTTATGTCCTTTTTCAGAAGATTCTATCAAAGGGGGTCTACTTGCAACTGTATTATAAAGTTCAAGGGAGATGATTGCAACTACTAAACTTCAGGGGAGTTTGTCACTCCTAATAATAAGATGAAATCTTTTGAAATCGAGCACTTGCAAAATCCAAGAATGTGTGCTTGAACTTTATTTCTTCAATTCTTCTAATATATAACTTCATAAGTCCTACACGGCCGCACGGTAATTACAGAATGAACTATTCTTTGGCTTTTTACTGAAAAATACCATGTAGAGCATGTGCCCTATGATCCCCCATAGCACATCCAAACCTTGTATTGGGAACATCTTCCAATGACAAATATGGTAGATATTCCTAATGCATGATTTTTAAAATCAATCTGGAGACTAAACCGGTCAGGGATCCGGTTAGCGGGTCGAACGGTCTAATCGTTTGAATCGAATGATTGGTTTGTTCCGACAAAAAAGTAAAAAAAAATTAAAAACTGTCAAAACCGTTTGAATGGTTAACTGCCCGAATCAACAGTTTACTGACCAAAATCAATAGTTTTTGAAAAAATTCCAATTTTGAAGAAATCCAAAACTAATTACCTGACCGGTTCCCAGTTTTTCTGATGCAACTGTCCCATCTGATTTGGTTTTAAAAAACATGTCCTAATGCATACTGAGATGTGCATGTATATATGCTCATGGGGCACTGATGTGATTTCTTTTTGGCATATTATAGGATGGGAGATGGGAGCAAACACTAAGTGGTGGCTCTAGAGATCTTGATTTGCAATGGGTAAGGTGATAACACTCTGTTCAACCACTAACCAGACCAGAACGCCTCACTAGATGAATTCGAATGAGCTGAACGACAAAATTGTACACACCAGACCGGATTACCTATCATGGTCAGTACCCACCATGGACTCCATCCGCACTGAACATCGGTGTATTCACTCGCCATAAATAGCGATCGTCCTCGGGGACATGTGTTGGGAAAAGGGATACCCAAGTACCGAAGTCCTAAGAAAACATGTTGCCACATGCTGACCAACCTACATGGCAATAAGTAAATTAAGATAATCGTGAACTCTTAGGAATTATTATCTAAAATGATACCGAAAGGGAAACCTTCCGAGGTTGGGAGATCTCCATGCGAAGTTGTGTATAATAAATAAATACACGAGACGAGACCGAATCAGCCTCCACAACGTTCCAAGCAGCACATACCACTATGTATTTGAAACATCTTCCGATGATGACATCGTCATGGTAATTTATTATGAAAAGATATTTTTAATATATGATTGTGGGGACCGATAAATATCACTTCACCCTTTAAAAACCTTAAATCTAACTGTTTAAACATACCCCCATCCTCTTCTGTCTATTCTCTCTCTCTGGTTAATAAGATAGTCATCCTCCCGTTCTTCAGATAGGCCCCCACCGTGCTCAATCATACCATCCTACACCACCGATGACTTTCTATCCAAATGGGATAGAATTGGTTAGCTGGGTTTTTCCGACAGCCACAAAAACCAAGAATGGCAATGAGTTTAGACTTTAGATACCGAAAGGAAGACGCCTTAGCCGGAGAGAGAGACGGGGCAGTCAAGATAGTGTCTTGCATTTGTTTTTTTTTTCGAAATTTGAAAGAAAATAAATGATAAAAGAGTTGTTTAAATCAATTTATGAAAATCCAGTATATGTTTGAGGTCCCTTTTGATTTACAGGAATAGAGGTTTAGAATCTGAATCGGAATGGGCCATTCTAATTCTAAATGTTTAGTTGAGCGGAATTGAAATGGGATGCCCATTCCCTCCCCCTCCTCTGGTAATAAAATCTGATTCCACCTGATCCCAATTTCCATTTTAATTCATGTCTGAACCAAATAGACTATGGGAATAGACCATTCTGATTCTGGTTTGGAAGGCTTTTGATTCCAATTCTGACTGTGAACCAAACGGACCCTAAGGCTGTGTTTGTTTGCTGTGTAAATTGGTATCGATGTAAAAGTCCACCACCGGTTCCTTTTTCTCAGTGCTTATTTGCAGTGTAAATCAACATCGTTGTAAAATTCCACTTCCGGTTCAGATTTGTTGACATTTGGATGGAGTGGAGTTTTACATCATAAATCAATGTAAAACTCCACTTACAATAAAGTTTTACATCAATAATCACATTTTTCAAAGCACAATGGTTCAGAGATTTTAAGTCATTGGTGTTGAACTCCATCAATGGAGTTTTAAATCGATGGGATTTTACACTCCAAACAAACACAGCCTAAGCCTTTTACCCAAATATTTGAACCAAATTTTTAGAACAGTTGTTAGTAATGTTTTCAAACCACCGCTGACCCAAATGGTCGGACCATTCGGCATGGGAACCATCCAAGCAACCGGTTCTGTTTTACCCCAAACATAGTCCCTAGCAAAAAACCATTGTATTGATCACCGACCCATTGATCTAGGCAGTTGAACCGTCAACCTTTTTAACTTGATCAATGGTTTTTGACCATTTTTGTTTCTAATTTTTTCATTGGAACATGTTATCCATTTGAACTGGACGATTGAACCATCAACCCAAAAACCAGTGGCCATAATGATTCCAATTTTGGGTCGGTTTTTAAAAACTTGGTTGTTAGAATATTTATTGAGTGTGCTCACAAAGCTATGCCTATTGGATCCAGTCTTAGGATGAACAACTAATAGTAAAGTAGTAAATAATCTCAACTAGCTCAACCTAATTGTTAAGGGCCCACGAATAGGATCTCGTCATAGGTCAGTTAACAGGGAAAACTTATTGTTTTCCCTTGTTTCTCCCTTTTCTCGAGGAACCTATCTTTAGCGCCTTTATGGTGATTTGTTAAAGAGATCACCAACTCTCCTTTGTTTTTTCTTGATTGAAATTATCGATTGTTTTATTGAATAACATCTGCTCCTTTAAATTGGAATTACAAGAGTCCTTCTTAAGGAAACTTTCTAAAAAACATTAAGAAACTTTATAAAAAGAGACTTTCTAAAAGAACATTAAGAAACTTTCTAAAATACATATGAAATAATAATGCTACTGCCTAATTAATAGGAACACTGAATTTAGCTAAGAGATAAGATAGGAACACTGAATCTAGCTAAGAGATAAGATAAGAAAGGAACACTAAATCTAACGCCCATTACTGCTGCTTACTGCGGTTGTATTCCTTTCCAACAAAAGCATCCACAATATTACTCCCCTCTTGGACTAAGAGCTTGTCCTCAAGCTCGAATTCAGGATAGGTGTCTTGAAACACAGTCAAAGGAATCCGGGTAGCTTCAACCAATGGTAAGCTGGCCCATTCCACCAGAACCTCAACACCACCTTGATTAATTTTGGAACGAATAATAGGCTGAGGTTGGGGAATGATTTTGCCCTCCTGGATCAGGTTCCAATGAAGAGGGTTCATCCTCATCTTCCTCTTGTTCCACTAGGAGGCAGAAAAGTCTCTTGCACTTGTGCCCTGCTGAATAAAGTTCATCACAATTAAAACATTGTCCCCTCGCCCTGTGTTCCGCCATCTTAGCCCTGGACAAGCGCTTAATAGGGGGGTGCAACAACACTGCTTCCCACACTGGATGTCGATCTGGAATTGTTGCTCGTCTGTGGTTTCTATTCTTAGCTGGCTACTGAAGATGGAGCCATTCTGAGTGGTTTTGGGGCTGCCCATGTTGTTTGAGGCCACCCTATACTGATACTTCCGCGGTTGAGTTGCAATTTGCGTTCAAAAGTACGAACCAAATTCATAACAATAACCAGATTGAGGGGATTTTGCATCTCCACATCCACCCTCAAAGTTTCCGCTAACCCCGCGGTGAACATGTTAACCTATTGGTCTGGTCGTACCGAAGATGCTCTTGTAAGGAGGGTCTGAAATTGACGTTGATACTCAGCCACAGTTCCAGTTTGTTTGAGGTTGATTAGTTCGCCTAATGGATTGCTTGTTAATGGGGGCCCAAATCTGATAAGGTAAGTAGGATTTGAATTGGGTCCAACTAAGCCCAGGTTCCTCCTGCTCCAATTTGTAAAACCAGAGTTGCGCCTCCTCTGTCATGTGGAATGCGGCTAAGCCTACCTTGTCCCTGTCCTCTGTCCGTTGGTTGCGGAAGAACTGTTCACATCTGTACAACCATCCTAAAGGATCTCTAATTCCATTATAGGAAGGAAATTCTAGCTTGTTGTATTTGGGAACGATCGCGGTTCCTTGGGCAACAACCTGCTGCTCGTCGGACGATTCTGCCATGTCTGGTCGGCGGCCATTTGTGGTTGCAGCCCCTTCTGAACTCTTTTCCTTGTTGGAAAAATATAACTCCATCAAGCGCCTCAATTCTCGGACGTCGTCCTTGATCTCGTGCACCTCCTTGTTGTTTTCCATGAGTTTGTGCTCCAGATCATGAACCCTAGTCTTCAATTGCTCCAAGTCACCCATGACGCCCTGCTCTGATATCAAATTGTTAAGGGCCTAGGCCCGCGAATAGGATCTCGTCACAAGTCAATTAATGGGGAAAACTTCTTGTTTTCCCTTGTTTCTCCATTTTCTCAAGGAACCTATCTTTAGCACCTTTATGGAGATTTGTTAAAGAGATCACCAACTCTCCTCTGCTCTTTCTTGACTGAAACTATCGATAGTTTTATTGAATAACATCTGCTCCTTTAAATAGGAATTACAAGAGTCCTTCTTAAGGAAACTTTCTAAAAAAGACCTTTCTAAAAAACATTAAGAAACTTTCTAAAAAGAGACTTTCTAAAAAACATTAGGAAACTTTCTAAAAAGAAACTTTATAAAAAAACATTAAGAAACTTTCTAAAAGACATAGGAAATAATAATGCTACTGCCTAATTAATAGGAACACTGAATTTAGCTAAGAGATAAGATAGGAACACTGAATCTAGATAAGAGATAAGATAGGAATACTGAATCTAGATAAGATATAAGATAGGAATACTGAATCTAGCTAAGAGATAAGATAAGATAGGAACACTGAATCTAACGCCCATTACTGCTGTTGTCTGCGGCTGTATTCCTTTCCAACAAAAGCATCCACAATACTAAACGACCTTCCTAGCTCTCTAGCTCTCTTTCTGACTTGAGCGTTAAAGTGCTTTTCCTTGAGGAACCACTTTGGGGCCTCTGACCTTTTATGTGTATAGGTCATTGGATCCAATTCAGATCATTCAACTCATACAAATTCATGTACTATTCGTCCACCTTAGCTTGGACAACATCACAATCCATTTACAATTGGATCAAATTCAAGTGCTATTATGTGTTTATTAATAAAATTAATTTGAATGCCTTATATATGTTTATGAAAGGGTCATATGTTATTTTCAATTTATTTTTAGCTATGACATGTGTTGGAGATTAAAATACAATGGGTTTGATTGGTCAATTACATGAGAAATTGAACTTGTACACTTGATTGAAAAATTAGATTTCCTCTTACAAAACCTAGTTTTGAACTTGTCACACAATGAAAAATTATAAGTTTAGTTTTCAGTATTTTAATAGGAGCTGATTTACACTCCTTAGAAATAGTAGAGGAGAGTATAGGGGTTTGATACCGCGCAACGCGCAACCACACGTGTGTGCGCGTGTGTGCGGCGCAATGAGGCGCTTTAGAGGTGCACTTTGCTCGCACCCGCATGGCTCACGAATGGCGGCTTTGGTTTTGGTGCGATGCTGACATGATCAACGGCCACGATTCGATCGGGTGTGATCAAGAGGCACAATTCAAATTTAACATCCATTAACTGTTAACTACTTTTTAAACAGTCACAATGTTTGAAATTGTGACTGCTCAAGGTGCCTTCTCTAAACCAGCACCTACCTTCTCTTCATACCTCTTCATAAACTATTTAAGGAGCATGAATCAGACTTCAAAAACACACATTTTGGAAATCCACTTTCTCTCTCTCTTTCTCAATCTGGTCTGCTACAGTCTCACAGAAGGTTTCTTAGGAGATTCTTCAACTTTGCTGGTTGCAGATTCTCACCCAAGGCTCTGTTATATCCTGAGAACGGATTTGCCTGTAACCCAATAGCAAACTCGGTGAAACCGAGTGGGGGAAAATAACGTTCTAAAGACAGTGTCTTCAAACACGCCTCAGAGCTTCTCCTCCAAAGTTATAGTGACCCCATTTACCAACATGTACGCTTTGTTTGGTTGCAATGCTATTTTATTTGCATTAGTACAAATGCCTGGGAGTGCAAATGAAAAAAAAAATGCACATTCTTATTTAATTTTGTTTTAGGTTTTACTTTATTCTGCTTCATGTCTTAATTTACTTTATTTGTATCGCAATCAAACCAAATAAGTTAAAATTTGAAACAGAACTAGATCAGAATTTACATTCAAATCATTTGCACCGTCATGGTTTAGAATCAGTGCAAATTTATTTGCATTGCAACCAAACAGAGCAGTAGTATTTTTTTATCAATCTAAAATCTGATCTGGAATTGATATAAATTCAATAGAAATAGATATGATTCAATTTGAAATTGAATATTAATATATCAAATTTGGATCTAAATATATCTGATTCTATCCAATCTATTTGCAATCCTATTCTTCAAGCAGTTATATATGATCTATAATAAAAATTAAAAAATAATACCGAAAAGGATTCGACCATTCAAAACCCTCCATGAAATTTGAAAACCCACCTAATCTATTACCACTCTTATGATGCTAATTGATTGCTTATAATTTTTTCCTGTATCTTGTCTTCCTGACATCATAATAGAACCCCTTTATGCTAATAAATATGTGATTTAACCTTTATTGTGTGCATGAGAAAAATATCCTCATTATAATTTGAATATCATGCAACGCATGTGTTTTGGAAGTGTGGGCATTTTTTCAATAAACGTTGCTATATAGGCGCCACTTCAGCATTTTCCCTCTCATACTCTTCTATATGCATAGAAAATCACAAAAGGTGACTTCGGTTTATGTATATGTCTACCGTTTGAGAAAGTTATCTTTTAAACCTTCTCCCAACGGTTAGACGTTTTTTCACTGCTATGCTGATGTGGTGTCTAATGACGTCTAATTATTATAAACAATTGCAATTATTACTCTTCTCAATTTTACAAATAAATAAAATGCAAATTTTGAATAAAAAAAATACCCACAATTCCAAACACATACTTTGTCTTATGGAATCGAAAAGTCCATGTCAATATGTCATAGGCTTTTCCAACTAGGCTGCCTGTCATAATCTTGGAATTAGATCATAACGGGCCTCTTCGGACATTGATATTTAATGGATTTGGACCAATTCATTAATATATCCAGCTAATTAAGAGCCCAATATATTAAATTGGATGGTATGGTCTTTGGAGTATTTGATGGATGACCCACCAATTATAGACAGTTGGGTGCGAGAAAAAGTGAGTGTGAGATTCTTTTTCTTAACTGTAAAAGATTAAGGTGATTCTAATCTAATGGCCCTAAATCTAACATCACATAGTGTTGAGTTACTATAAAAGAATTTGCATGGATTTTATTTTCCATTAATATTTATTTATTCTTTTTATATGTGGAGGACCAACTCAGAATCAGCCCATAGATGAATGGCCACAGAATGATGATGAGGATCAAGACCCATCATCAGCCGTCCCATGAGGTATTATGTTGAGAAGGATTGTTTAGAAGTTGGGTTGGACCCTACAGAGCCGCTCCACCTTACATTCAATCACTGGATTAGATGGCCCTTTGTACCGTTGTTCCTTGGCTCTAGTTGGCGTCCAATAGAAGTATAAGAGATTACAAATAAATGAGCAATAAAGTATAAGAGGATGTAAACCTATTTACATCAAAATTAATACTTTCTTGTGGGCTACCTATCGCTGAGGCTTCGAGGGTTCCTAGCAACACCACCATTAATTAGGCTTCGAGTGTTTTGATAGAATAAAAATATATATTTTACTTTTTTAATTTCTCAAGAATAATTTTAACATTATTTATTTTTTATAAACCAATAATGTATCAATAAACCACCGGCCCACCTAATGTGATATGTTTAATATGGGGCGTATCGTGTCAAAATTTTGAATTTTAATTATAACCCATAGTATATTAAAAGATCATATGTAAGAATATCATTTATGATTGGTATAGCCCATGATATACAATTCTGCGAACAACATATTCGGGTTAAGAAGAAAGTTATGTATCAAGTATTTATAATTTGATGAAGTTATATATGCTTTTGTTTATGCCTAAAAAACCAAAAATAACTTGATAATAGGACTTATAAGCCTAGTAATTTATTAATACTAGTGGGGGTGTATGTGCGTTGCACATGTATGTTTCTGTTGTCAAAATCAAGGGGTGTTCATGGTCTGGTTCAGTGCAATTTGGAGAAGATCTCAGACCAAACCGGTAAATTATGGTTCGAGAAATTTTTAAACTGAATCAAACTGTTTTGGTATGGAAACCAAACCAAACCAAATTGTTTTATTACGACTTGGTGTGGTTTCTAATATAGTTTGAGGACTTTGGTCCATTTTATGATTCTTTTGGGCTTAACCCAATTAGAAAGTTCAAATAGCTCCCCTAAAAAGTAAAACTTAAAAACTTTTATTTATTATTTTATTATAAAATAAAGAGTTCATTATATATTTATAATTTTACGTATTCCATTTAGATATATTATATATAATATTTATATATCATATATTCATATTATATAATTTTGGTTTACAATTTGGTTCAGTTTATAAAATTCAATAAACCAAACCATAATTTAGAAAATTCCAAAATGAACCAAACCATTTATGAGTATAAACCAAATCAACCGCAAATTCGGTTTGGTTCAGTTCAGTTTTGCGGTTTGAACCGTATAATGAACATCCTTAGACAAAATAACATATTTGAATTGAAGTGATTTAAAAAAAATTAATTGATTTTCAAGTACCAAAAAAATAATACACAAAAACAACCCAACAACAATAATAATGACTAAATTCACTATGAATTTATAATCCAACTTTAGCGTTATAATCATTATTTGAACAGTAATCAATCAAAGCTACCAAGCTAGCAAGTGAACATAATGAAAATGACTCATCAGCTCCACCTAACAATTGAGCATGAAAAAATAACACAAATAGAAAATGTAAGTTCAAATATCTTCGATCATTCTCTAATTTAAACTCCTCTTCATTACCCCCAAAAAAATTAAACTCCTCTTCTTGTTTTCTTGTTTGATCTATGAATTAAATAGCAATGTTCCTTCCATCCAAAAGCATTCCTTATAGACTGTCCCAAAATGACCATGTCAAAACATAAATAGTAGTCTTCCCAAAGCTATTTAAAAGTGAAGAGTCAACCATTATCTCAGTTGCAAGTTCTAGGGTTGTATAATCGCATTTCTCTTCATATAAACTACTACACACCTAAAACAAATTAACCAAAAAAAGCATAAAAAAACCAAAAGAGAATGTAAGTTAAATCAATTTAGAATTTTAGACAAAACAGAAAAATAATAAACTAACTACTTTGTTGAGTGAACTCTTATTTTGGGATTCTAAATTATATAAAAAAAACAAAATAGCATTGAAATGCTATAACATACTACACCCCTATTTAGGTTCAAATTTGGAGGATTTTTATAAATATGATCACATTTCTAATAAAATGGGGAGATACATCCATTCAGCTTATCAATTAAGTTTATCCTTCAAGGAGAAATTTCGAACTTATCAAGATAATTTGATTCTATTTAATATCATGAAAACAAAATAGAGTAATGTGAGAGTTGTTCAGCCACATTGACATTTGATAAAAATTTAACCAACATCATGACTACCTATCCATGTATTCATTTTTTAGGACACTTGTCTCTCTTGTATATAAGGGTAAAATAGAAACTTGTGAATTTGCTAGATAGGATATCAACCCATACAAAGTTGTATTATTAATAGGGGTAGATTTATAAAAAAAAATAAGGTGTTCTATCAATTAAATAATGGGGTATTTGTCATTTTGGTAAACCTAGAGTATAAGGGCAAGCAGTTGCTTTCCGGATGAACCAGCAATTCAGTCATGTCCAGTTTAAAAATGTTTTCAAGTAGACATCTCATCCTCCAGTCAGAGATCGATATCTATAGTAGAATTATAGTTAGGGATGATGGTGTGGAACTTTCTTTCACTAAAATATCCTTTTTTGATTGGTAATGAAAAAATTGTAATGTGAACTATTACTTTTCAACTCATTAAATTTTCTCTCCTTACCTTTATATATAGATAAACTTATGATGCATGAACTACACCATGAAACAAAAAATGTGAGCCAATGATACAATAATGATACATCACATCTTACATCTTTAACATTGTTAAAGCCAAGTAAGTGAAAAAATGGTAGGATCCATCTAATGGACGCCATAAAGGTTGTGGAATGGGTGGGCGAATTTCAAAAATTTCCTACCTTCCTCAAACTAGGAATCGTATTCCCTAAATTTAGAATACCATATTCAATGATCTTATTTGAATCATAATCGAACCAGATCTGAACCAAAAGGTAAAAGGGAGGATTATACCCAATCCGGAGAAGCAATATCTCCCAAAGTTGGTGTTCACGCCCAAAGAAGAAACCAAGATCCACTCCTACTGAAGATGACACAGTTGTGGATGGAATGGAACCAGCAGGGTGCGTCCTACACACTGGATCCTTCGCAAGAATCCTCTGGAAACTCTGAACACCAAATCTTCTTCAGTCTTTCTTGCAAGACTGATGTCAAGAACTGATTTCTTGACTTCCTATTATTGCAAAGATCGAATCTTGCAAGGGTGAATGGCGGCGACAGGAGGAGAACTTCAGGGATGAAGATGGCTGAACTGCTTTTCTTCTCTCTGGAGTATGAATGAGATCTAATCTCAATTCGCAGGGAGTTTTCTTTCACCAAAACTCTAGTTCAAATTCTGATGTATTTCCTCTTTTTGAATTTCTCCTCCTTTCTTCTTGATTAAGAAACCTCCTAATTAGGAGTTATCCCAATCCAAATCTGTATTTGGATAGTGGATTATCTTAATCCTATCTGCAGATTAAGTTAGTTTACTCTTGATCTTATCAGGAGGTTACCAGATTCAAATCTAATTTGAATTTGGTCTCCTGGAGTGGATAAGGTCAAAGGCCCAATCCTTTTACTAACATTAATCTCAGATTCGCCCCATAGATGGGTGATCATATCAGCCTAGCTCGAAATGGGCTTTTGGCCCATTAGATGTTCAGTGTTTAACTAGTTTCCAATCTGTTGCCCAGTAAGGCTTCTTTGTATGGCGTGGAACCCAAGCATTGATCTACACACCAACCACATGGGTTCGACCCAGCCTTTAATACAAGGCCCAGCCGAATTCACTGAAAGACTCAGTAAACCCCTGGGCCCATCATATGGACCCTATGGGCCCAACACTTACATTAAGTGGTCTCTGTGCCAAGCCATCTTGTAAAAACCCAGGGACTGTGGGCAGGTGCAAGATTAGCCCATCAAGTACTACCCTAAATGGTCTTACACTTAACCTCTCAGCCCTTAATGATCAAGCACTGCCCGACAAGAGAGGACCTCTCCCTCGGCTGCAAGGAACAGTGCCGCACTCTCCACTCACATGGATCCCGGGAATTAAAACCATTTGCAAACAATTCGAAACCGTACATACATATATATATATATTATTTTTGCAAAACAAAATTCCAACGATTGAAATCAACTGCCGGCAGTTTGGTTTCCATCAGGGAGAGTGCATTCCCGATCATTACCCTTTGTCCGACAAAGGGGCTGATCCTGTCACTATGATCACCCACTCAGATGAATTCTCAAACTGTCCCAACATACCCAGGTTTTGATCCCCATCTAAGGATCTCACTGATTGGCATATCAAAGACAGCCCGATCCGACACCTAGTGAAATGTCATAATCGAGTCTAGGGGTCAGGTGTAACTTTCCAATTTTGCCCATCTGTCTCCAATGTCTAGGGCAACACTGGAAATCTGGTCCGGTTCAAGAATTCAAGTAATCCCATACTGCATGTGCCTTGGGTCTTACCCTAGTGGCCGAGACAGGCCATCCCAACATTTGGTGGCACATCAGTATCAGCCTTGGCAGGATAAATCTCCCCAGACTTATCCAACGGCTGTGAATATTTAAAACTAACACGAGTCTCTATAAGTGTCCAGTTTTAGGGTCTTACACAGAATTAAACCAAACGACATGAATCAAACATGTACTTTATTTATTTCCACTAAATAACAAAAGTACATCAAATCGGATTGAAGCTAAGGGCATACAAAACTGTCTAACAGTAAGGCAATGCTTGGTAAGTCTTTCCATGTAGCTTTTGGGCTTCAGCATGCTTAGAAGTAAGAGTGTCAATGGACCAGTTTTGGACTGGACCCTATCCAGTCCAAAATCAATTTGGACGGACCAAAAAGACATGGTGGATTGGACCAATCCGGTCCAAAATATTTATTAGATTGGACTGGACCTAGTCCTTCTGTAATAAATTTATATTGGATTTGATTGGATTAAGCCAATATTTGGTCCATTGATATAAGATAAGAATATAGGTGTCAATGGACTAGGTTTGGGTTGAAACCAGTCTAACTTAAAATGAATTTGAATAAATTGGACGGTTTGAACATTGAATTGGACCAGTCCAAAATGGTCCAAATTATTCATTGGATTGGATTTGACCTGGTCCATTTGTAATGGACTTACATTGGACTAAATCGGGTTGGACCAAATCTAGTCCAATCGACACCCCTATTTTGAAGATAAAAAATTTGCATTTTTCCGTTTAGTAACAAAAAGCTAGGAAAACCTAAAAAAAGCATGCCCAAAAAGCCCGAAATTAAGACCGAAATCAATGAATTCTAGAAAGCTTCAAACAAAGTTTTTGTGTCTTTCTCTGCAATAAAATCTTTTAAATGCATTTTTAAAAGCCCAATAGACCGAGCCACTTACCAAATGATCTTGATCTTTGAAGACAAGACCCCAAAAGCTCAATGCGTCTTTAAGACTTGCCAAATGATCTTGATCTAAGTAGACCGTGTAACATCTTTAATGTGACCATTGAAATCCTGATATAATGTGCAATAAATATTCATAAATATATTGTAGTTCTCTTATATTTAAGATATTAACTCATATTCTTCCTTATTATATCAAGGGTGGAGCCAGGGGGTGGCGGAGGGGAGCTATGGCCCCCCTTATTTCTTCAAAATTCCCTTTAAATTTATTTAAGTTTCACTTGTATTTTAGCCCCTTTACTCATGTTTCCTAACTTTTGGCCCCCCTATCCATGTTTTCTAAGTATTGGCCCCCCGCAATAAAAAAATCCTAACTCCACCCCTGCATTATATCCTATACTTATGATATTTTCTTAAATATTAAATTCTATTAATTAAATCTATATTAAATAGTTTTAACAATATAAACCCCCTTCTTTTAAATTAACCCAAAAGCAAAATCTTTTTTTGTCTAAATGGCAAGTAAGAAATTCAAATATTCGGATCAAATGGGTAAATCCATTGTGTCATTATTAAATAATAATAAATAAAAATACAAAAAAAATATATAAATTTATATAATAAAACATTTGAATACATCTCTATCTCTAACATTATGTATTTATCATACTAAACAAAAATAAGTAATAAACACAAATTATCTTCATACATATAAAAAAATTGTAAATACTTATTATTACTATCATCATCATCCTCTAAAATTTTCAAATTACACATTTACTGATCCTATAATACATCAGTGAACGAAGTTTCGAGTGATGGACTTTTCCAACTGGGCCGGCTGTCTTAATCTTGCAATTAGATTAAAGCTGGCCTCTAATGGGTTTAGCCGTTTGGGCCCATTTATTATTAAAATATCCAGCTAATTAAAAGCTCAATACATTAATTTGGATGTTTTGGAGTATTTGATTGGATGATCACAGTTGGGTGTAAGAAAAAGTGAGAATCTTGATAATAAAATAGGGGATTACAATCGAATGGCCCTAAATCTGCCAGCACATTGTACTGAGTTACCATTAAAGAACTGTGCTTTTTTCAATTAATATTTATTTATTTGTTTATTTATATGTGGAAGAACCGACTCAGAGGTCAGAGCCGACCGATGATGAATGGCCACAGAATGATGAGGTTCAGGGTCGGCCATCAGCCGCCCCATGTCGTATGATGTTGAGGGAACGTTTAGGAGTTGGGCCCTACAGAAACGCTCCACCTTACATTCAATCATTAGATGAATAGATGGGCCCTTTGTACTGTTGTTACTTTGCCTCTGACTGATCGGTAGTTAAGAAAATCAAGAGAAAATAAAAAATAATTTATGCTTTAAAATAAATTCATTTTTCGACCATTTGCCAAGACCGGATCTACTCCTCACACCGGTCTCACAGACATATCCCATAATACATTAGGAACATCTTCCGTGAGATATTTTTAATACAAAGTGAGATGTGTAAAGTCATTGTGAGGCGTCTTATGTGAGGAATAAATCTCAAATCTCAAATCTCAACGCCTAACCTGACATAGCCAAGCAAAGAATTCTATGCGAACATTAGTGAGGGTAGAAAAGTAAATTTACATTCTCATTCTTATTAGAGAAAAGTGCGAGCAGGCCCATTGTAGAAATCTGAACACCAGGCCAGCCCATACAGAATTTACAATTACTCTTTAATTCAACTTTTGAAATTATAAGACTGATTCCCACGCCATGTAAGCATCACACTTCTACCTAAGCTTTTCATGTGACGTGGCAATCCAACTTGTATTACATGTCACAATAACATTTATTTTGAAATTTACCCTTAAATTGAAAGACTAAAATGACCCTCTTAGGGCCCACGACCATTGTTCTCTCCTGCCCTCCCTGTTCTCTCTCTTTCGTTCTCTTACACTCGCAACTCTCTTCTCTTCGACTGCAGACGGCTGAACTTCGGTTGCTCTCCCTCTCTCCTGTTCTCCCTCCTCGCTCTCACTCTATAACTCTCTCCCGTTCTCCCTCTGTCTCGCCCCCATTCTCTCTCTCTCTCTCCCGACATCCCTCCCCTGCTCTCCCTCTGTCTCGTTCTCCCTCTCCCTCTGTTGCCCCCACTTTCTCCCGTTCTTGCCCCCCTTAGTCTTGCTCCCCCTTTGTGGCGCCCTCACCCTCTCCCTTTATCAGTCTCTTTCGTTCTCCCTTTGTCTCGCCGCCATTCTCTCTCTCTCTCTCCCGGTCTCCCTCCCCCTCTATCGCTCTCCTGCTCTCCCTCTGTCTCGTTCTCCCTCTCCCTCTGTCACCCCCACTTTCTCCCATTCTCACCCCCCTCAATCTTGCTCTCCCTTTGTGGCGCCCTCACCCTCTCCCTTTATCAGTCTCTCCCGTTCTCCCTTTGTCTCGCCGCCATTCTCTCTCTCTCTCTCTCTCTCTCCCGGTCTCCCTCCCCCTCTATCGCTCTCCTGCTCTCCCTCTGTCTCGTTCTCCCTCTACCTGTAAATTTTTAGGTAGCATTGTGCTTTTTTCACTTCTATTCCTGTCTCAATTTATACCAAGTGAAGGCCCATCTTAACAGTTTTTGTTTCTTGCGCAGCAGTTGTCATTGCTCCATCATTTTGTTTGCCTTATCCATCAGACTAAAGTTTTGGCCAATACATTGAGGCCTTCCCTAACCGGAGGAAATTATCATTTTGAACACTTGTGCCACTAACGGGTATTTGACAATTTCTTTGTGTGATATTTTAATTTGTTATAGTCAATCGAAAAGTCATTTCAAATAAATTTGATTTTTTGTTCTCTTTACATTTCTATCACAATAAATAGGCTGTCGTTTTTATATAAAAAAATTTGTTAAGTTGTGTTTGATGCTGATTCATTCCTATTGAATGTGCATTGGAGAACGAGTGTACATTAGTTTATACATGGAAAAGAAGATCAAGCAAGTGTGTGTTTGTAAAATTTCTTGTATGGAAGGTCAATTTACTTTGGTTATGAAAATGTCTCTCCAAAATTAAGATGATAGTTTAGTGATAATCACTCATAACACGCATTAATAATCACATATTGTTTTGTTGTAGATTGTAGGAGGGCATTCGCCTTCTCAGCATGCTATTCAAATTCTTCTTATAAAGAGCCAAATTCAGTTAATGAGAAACATTAGTTTGTAAGTTGAATGTCCTCAAATCAAAGATAGTAATTAGGTGATGGTTACTAGGTTGGCACATTTGGCACCTTATTTGCCAAGGGGCCAATAAGATTTGTTTTTTTTTTTTTGTTGAAGAATAAGATAAAATTCATTAGGAAAAAAATACATTATGATGGTGATAATCGATAAAAAATTCCAAAAGCCCAATTTTGATCTCACAAATCCCATACTAATACCCGTAGATCCGGATGGCAAAATCTTATCATATTTTCTCTAAACAACCTCTATCACAGTCCAAGAAACAAACCAAAATATTCCTTTTTTGTCACAAGATCTTGCTACACTTAACCAAATATTCCTTAATCAATATGTGTAGCAGTCCACATTTAATTCATTACCTAGAAATATTAAATCAAACTCCAAAAAGGGTAGTGAATATTTGATTCTTGGTTAAGTATACATCTTAACCAAAAGCCCTTGAGATGTCACCCTTAATGCCCTGTGTACACTTAACCAAAAGCCCAACTTTAAGAGAAGGTGAAGTATAATGTATTAACTGAAAAAAGAGTATGTGTATGACACTCTTCCCCTTTGTACAAAAAGTTTTCTACATGTTTTTACCCCTCAAAATTTTATTTATATCTACCAATAACATCCTTGGATTTTAGCCACTTCTAATCCTGAAGTTTTTTTTGAGCACTCCACTTGGGCACCCATTTCAGAAATTATCAAAAGTTCAAAGTGCAACTAATCGGCCAACTTTGATTCATCCTTCAGGAATTAATTGATAAATGCACCGTCAACCTACACTGCCCAATCAAGAAGTGTGGAGTGCATCACTAAATTAGGGGCCATTGCTTGGTGCAATATTAAAATCTGAGGCTGACAAGCATAAGATGGGTTCAAGTCTAAGAGCAGTCACCATGTACCAAAACAAAAAGCCAAAAAGTTGGCTCTGTATCCAATCTACCACTACCAAGTTGTTGAATGATTCCAAAGAGAGCCTTTATATATATGTAGGAAGCCTATAGTTGAGTTTGGTTTCTTTTAGAAAAATTAATTCATTAATTACAAAGTATAAGGGCATGTAATGAGCTGATGCCATAAAATACAATTAACCTTTCCTTCTCTCTCTTTCTCTCGAAAAAAAAAAGTATCAAGGGCATGTAACAGACCATGACAGAGGTTATAGGCTTTTTGTGTTCTTGGTTAAGTGTACACAGGGCATTCCAGGGTGTCCGGATTTTCTCATTTTTACATGTTGGACCTTTCTTTTGTTGACACATTTTTGTATATTCCCATTGTACAGGCTCTCATTGTACATGGGTTGTTATTTATGTTCTTCCTCATACTTTAATATAATTCAATACCTTAACCTGTTTCAAAAAAAAAAAAAAAAAGCAGACCATGAAAGAGGCCTCAACTTAAAAGGCTATGATCGAGCTGATTCCATTCTCCCGTCAAGCTGAAGCCAATCTTAGCTCAATCAAGCAAAATGACTTACCTTTTAAAAGGTGCAAATTCATTTTGTGATGTTGTGCACTCTAAGATTTTGGTAAAATTTAAACTTCTCATGTTTTACTAACAACCAAGAAGTGAGAAATTCATATTTCCCAAAATAACATTTTCCAAAATATTCTACATCCAACCAAACACAACCAGCTATTTGCATATTGGACAAGATTCTAAGAATGGATCCAGTAAGTTGGAAGATATTACTTAAAGGATGCATCCATTGTATGCCTTGAGGGTGGGAAATCAGTTGGCAATGACCTCCTTCCTTTCCCCTTTGCAAAACATAGCATGAAGCTTTCTGCTTGTTGGGGTTTCCTAAGTGCTACAAGTGAGTAGTCATGAGATACTTCATAGTAAGTGATATGGTGGTCCAAGTGCAAGCAGATATAATTGAGGATAACTCTATTTGCATCTGAAACATGACAAAGAATTCCTCTAACATTTTCTTTTATTTTTTATCTTGAATAAAATCCAAGAACTTTGTTGATATGTAATACAAGAATACACTAGTCTAGTTTACCCAAGGAAACTAGGCCTGAAACCTCTCGAAGGAGAAGGCCAACGAATGAATAACACCTTTTAACATCTTTTGTTTGAAAAGATAATGAAAGAACTTCATAATAACAATAACAATAACAATAATAATAATAGATGTAGATAAACAATGAATAATGGCTCTTAGATACTAAATATAGAAGCAAGATAATTGCAAAACTTTGAGTAGAGAATAGAGATAGAACACAATGCAATGCTATTTTATTGGGTGGAGTTTAAATATAAGTTGTTGGAAGATCTTACCATGGAGGTGAAGAGACAGACTATCTCCATGGATATAATCTGCAAGTACCAACCTTTCTTGCTCCCTGGGCCCCCAATAGCATTTCTTGGACTCTAGACATGCCTCTCTTCCCTAAGGTAAAGTAAACTCTACAGTTTCAGCCACAAACTCTTTCTGCCCAGACAATGGCCCTGCATTTGATGTCAACAAGTGATCATTTGAAAAAGTCAATGAAGTTGGAGAGGGTTCAATGTTTTTGTGGAATTTGAAAAGGGAAGTAGGTGTAAATATTCCAGATTTAATACCTCTTCCCATTGTTTGGCCATTCATTTTACTTTTTCTAGGATGTTGGAACTGTCCACGATAATAAACTAGTAAAACAAAAGCAATCATCAAAGTGACACTTACAGAGGCAATAATAAATGCTACTCTGATATTAGATTTTGAACTGTGATGTTGCCCCTTACCATTAAAACTCATGGGGCTATTGCTCTGTGAAGGCACAATATTTGCAAAGATTAGTAGCGTATTTCCAGGATGAAATGAAGTATTTGGAAAATGCACCAAATTTTTAGGAACTTGTCCTGATAGATCACTATAAGACACATTGAAATCCTTTAGACTAAATGGAAGCCCGTCAGGGATCTTACCATTGAAATTATTATTGGATAAGTCAAGGTACTCTAAACCATTAAGCTTGCTCATTGCACTTGGTATCTCTCCTGACAAGCTATTCATTGCCAGATTTAGCAACCTAAGCTTCCCTAAATTACCTAGCTCAAAAGGCAAGGAACCTGTCAATGAATTTCCAGAGAAATCAAGTGACTCCAACTACGAATAAGAAGGTAAAACCAATAACTCTGTTGTCCTTGAGCCTTGAAAAGGAATATTTCCTGTGAAATTATTTCTTGAAATATTCAAATTTATCAATGACAATGAAGTGAAGAAACTACTTGGAATGGGCCCAGTAAGTTCATTTGAGCTGAGATCAACTATAGCTAGTCTTGGATAGGTCCCAAATTCAATAGGTAGGTCACCTCTTAAAGAATTATTCATGATCTTAATAGAAGACAATCTTTGAAATTGATAAGTAAGGTTTTGAAAGGTTCCAGACAATGCATTTGAACTCAAATCAATGATCTCTAAAGTATCACCCTAGCTTTGCAAAATAGATATATCACCCGAGAGACCATTTTTGCTAAAATCCACCATCACACATTTTCCAAGAGCAGAAGGCAACGGGCCTGAGAGCATATTTGATGAAAGATTTAAAACTTCAGAGTAGTGGAATTAATTCTGTGAATCAAACATGCAAACAGGGGAAACTTTATACAATTAGTTTTATCTCAAGCTGATATACTTGGCACTATGAATTCTTCATTATTTCCTTGTGTATATATACTTGTTCTAACTAACCTTGATTATTTTCTGCAGATATTTACAATGCAAGATTCAAGTATACACTAGAAATAGTATCACCCATTTGGTGAAGTTATTTCATCACTTAACTTGTCTAGCCATAAGGGTGTTGAAGATGTCATGGGACAAACACCATTTGCACATTTTCTTAACTTCCCAGATGTAATGTCTGAGAAGTCACTTCTATCTACACTTGTGAATTGTTGGGACATGCAGTCAGCTTCGTTTAGGTTAGGGAGAAAGCTTGTCACATTCACGACATCTGATGTAGCTTTGATTTTGGGTTTGCCTACAAGAGGCAATTTTGTAGATTTGTACATGGCTTCACATACATTACATTTACAAGCGAAAATCTTTGGAAAAAATGTGATACAATGGGGTGATTTAGAAGAAAAAATTAGGGAGTTGTTAGGAAAAAAGAAAGTAGAAAGGAAATATGTCCCAAAGTTGCTTATTGTCTATATATTGGGTCAATTCCTTTTTACAAAGACCTGCTATAACATTGACTGTAATTGGTTTGACTACACTAATAAGCTTGAAGAATTAAGAGATTATGATTGGGCTGGTGCTGTTCATAGAGAGCTACTAAATAGTTTGAATGAACTCTCTATGTCAATGATGAAGGAGGCACCACCCAAATTTGGGTGGCTACGTGGTTGTGCTACTATACTCGTCGTAAGTTTACATTTTGTATAAAAATTAATTCCATTTAATAAACCTTGTATGCTAACGTTGAGTGAGTTCTTATCTTGGCACTTGCAGATTTAGTTGTTTGAACATTCCACTGTATGGATTCCTTTCATGATAGATGCATTTCCAAGAATTGCAAAATGGTCTAGCAGCACTTATCGTCAAAGGAGAACATATAGTGATGCTACTGCCATGCTTGCGGATGATGAGGTAATATAATGGGATTTTATCTATAATGACAATCTTCTAACATAGATTATTGTTCTAAAACATTTTGTGCTTCATTTTTTTAAGGTTCTTCAAATTTTAATTCCTACCTCCAGTGAAAAAGATGAGGAGGAAGGAGCCTCCTCAAATCAGGAATTGGTTTTGGAAATTAGAAGTCTTAAGTCAAAGGTTGCACAATTAACCGATGAGAACATTTATCTTCGGTCCTTGTTACCATCACAAGTATGGAAAGAAAAACAATGTGATGAAGAAGATCAACCTGACGAAGGTGGTAGAAAGATTCGCTCCAAGCAAGAAAGAAAGAAAGCTCCTATTTTGTGTTCACCAATTGTTAACGAAGAAACAAAAAGGATTGAGAAAATGCACACGATTGATGTAGATAGTACAACATCACCATCAAATAAGGAGGTATATTTCCATATCGTATCTATTAAATATGATGGGTTGGCAAAACAAGTTTAACAACCTAGCAACATTTTATATTTCAGGTCATCGATGGAAAGAGATTATGGAGATCTTGAAACTTCAAATGCCAGTTATCTAAGAGTCAACAATCAACTATTAGACGGTTTCTATCAGCTCTAATTACTAGGTTGATTACACATGCATCAGACATAGGTAAATAGAACACCCATGATTTATCAAGTTATTAATATAGTTTCCACATATGCAGTGAAATTATTTGGACTGATGGAACCAACAGCTTGGCCAGGGTACACTTGTACTTACTATTTGATGGTGGCCTGATATGTGATGATGTATGTAACTCTTGCAGTAGATTTTTTTCACCTATAATAACTATATATTTGTTATAATTTGTATATAACTATTGGGTTGCCTTTATTTTTTTTGTAGGCCATAAATGCGTATGGATGTCTTTTAATTGAAAAGGAGCGACAAAAATTGGGCAATGTTGAATGTGAGTTCTTATATATTAGCACATTTGCACAGGTAATGGGTTTTAACCATTTTTATTTCATTTATTATGTACTCATATATTGAATAATCTATTTTTTCTCTTTTCAAATACATATATCAGGAAATGGTTAAAACGAGTGATGATGTTGCAATAGAGCCCTATATTGGCCCTCTTCTAAGGCAACGGTATAGCAAAGTATTTATACCCATGCAAAGTAATGGGCATTGACATCTTTTGGTAATAAACGGGGATAGTGACTGCAATGAATGGTATGGTTCAATCCAGTCTGCTATATACAAGCAATTTGCTAGAACAATGGTATGCATATATACATTGCAATATTTTCATGTGCAAGTATTTTTGTATTAATTCATAATCATCATTGACTTTGTAATCAATATTTGTTTTAGTCCAACTACTACAGGAGTAAATTCTTAGGAGTGGGGTTTACAAGCAAATGGGGATTTAAAGTATGCAAGGATGCTCCATCCCAACATGCCAATGGGTATGATTATCACGTTGTTTACCATCAGTGTTTATTATACTGATACATATTTTAAGTATTGCAAAGTAACTTTGCCATACGTGTTGTGCAGGACCGGATATGGGATTTTTATAATGAAGTATATGGATTGTTTATGTCGAATTGCCCCATGGGATTTTGCCTTCAATGATACAATAGTTTTACGATGAAAGATTGGTGCACAAATATTGCAATCACAACTAAAGTAAACCATCACTAGCTCATTCAGGTCATCCACCCATCTATACAACTGTGTGTGTTACAACGGAATAGTGTATTAATTATATTAATTATCCGTGATACATTACTTGTGGTGTATGAGTTACACCAATATGGTTTGGAGCTTTTGCCATTTGCTTTTCTATCGACACCAATCAATTCTTGGATAGAGATGGTGCAAAACTTGCTTCGTGTAAGGTCTCAATGGCAATAAAGATAGAATTTCAAACTATGCCAAAAACTAAGCCAATGCTCTTCTTGGTTACATCTTATCAATATTGCTATAAAGGCATGCGGTGCTATTGAGGCATGAGTTAGAAAGATTGAAAATTTCTTATTCATAGTGTTTAACTAGTGAACTTTATATTAGATGAGTCTGAATAGATAGTGAAGTTTATATTAAATGAGTTTGAATACTATATTAGACATCAAAACTAAATACATAAGAATCTTCATTCTTAAACTTATAAGCATTATAAGCTAGTAGATGGGCATATGAGTTTGACAGTCTAGATATAGTATGTACATATTCAAAATATTTAATTAGGTTCAGAGTGAAATCATTAAAATTCTTCATAGACCAGCCCACCTCCATGTATGTAATTCTTAATCTCTTGGTTTTCATTAAACCATCAATTACAGCCCTTCATTTAGATTGAGTTGCAACCGATTCTTCTTCTGTTTGTATAGACAGAAGACAAGTCTTCATACATTATCATAAAAATTGTACCTCCTATCAGATTCTTTTTCTTTTTGGCATCTCATATCAGTCTTATTTTAATTAGAAACTTTTCCAATAACAGTTGTACTTCCTGCATTTGGTAGGTGAGATAATTTAACAAGAATAACTTATTAGTTGAGGTTGATGGGGATCCGAACGGGATCTTTCACCTGCATATCCTACATTCATGTCTTTATTCACACTAGCCCAAGTTGTTGATCTGCTAAGTTTGCTTCAATACCAAACAACTAACATTTCATCCTATGGACTAATTTCAAATACAACCCATCTACAAACAACCGAGTATTAGGGTATGAAAGTTAATTTGATATGCTAATGGATATCATTCAATGCAATTCATATACATGCTTGTTGTACTTTATTTTGTGCCTTGCTGAATTATGTACTAATTCATTTCTCTGTATTAATTGTAAAGAAAGATTGGGAACTAGTTTTAGCTACTCATATATTGATGCTAATCAATTTTTATTGTCACAGGTGGTGGTGCTCTTTGGAATGTATTAAGTGATTTGGAAATGGAGCTTCAATCTACCTATAAAACTTTGTTCTTCCCGATGGAGGTGAAACCAAAAGCAATATCATATTTTCAGATGTAACATTTATTTTGATCTCTCTTAATGGCGAATAAAGATAATGTTCGGTGTTTTTTGGACAGACATATCATATCTATTAGGGATGATTTGTTGAATTTATTTTGCTAAATTCATATGTATAGTAATTACAGTAAATACCAAAATAATTGTCATAAGGACTATTATGGTGTTGGTTAAATATTTTTGGATGAGGGATTTATTACTCACTTGCAGTGTTTTCAACAATGGCGTGATTGTTAATTCCACATTAGACTACAATTCAATATTGGCTTGATGGGCTAAACTGCCCAACTTAATATATATTTATGTAGATGGATGTGAAGTGTTGAATGAAAAAAGTAAGACATGAGACCATGCTCACCACCTCCTAAATGAACATTTATCAAACAAGGAGGTTAAGTAGGTGGATGTGACAACTTGATGGGCTAAAATGCCCAATTTCATTCACGTAATGGTCATACATGCCTTAACAACCACCTTAGTAAATATTTACCAAGATGGAATTTGAGGTGTTGCCTAAGTTTATCCGAGAGAACATATCATCCGCAATTGGAACAACCTCCATTTACTAGTTCTTGAACCTTGTCTTTATTTGGAAAAACAAGAACAAGTTGGTTTTGTTCCAAAAACAATTCATGTTTTTGAAATCATCAAAATACTGGTTTTTAGACAAAAACAACTCTTGGAATACAGATATTGTATAATTTATAAAATATACTTTTTAAATCTCTTGATTCAAACGTGATGTACATGAAGACTCATATTTAGTATATAGGGCTCTTTTAGCCCTTTGACAAGTTGCATAAGCTAGAGCATGGGACAGTTGGTTCTTTTCTCTATTGACACATAATATTTGCATCCAAAAAAATACTTAACTAGTATATACTCTACAATATGTTTATATTGCCAGAAGAGTCCTACTTGATGATGATTGATTGATTTGACTACTAATGAGGCATTAGTAGGGCAAAATAATGTTGATTCTTTGTTTTTTAGACTACATCATATTTAGATTCCTAATGAGGAAAAACACAAAACTGCATAAATGGCGTTAGGCTCTTGGATTTATTTTCCTCCAGGTTGATGGTTCTAAAAGTATCTTGACTTTTAAGGGATCAACCTCCATTTACTAGTATCCAAGAAGATGCAAGCTATGAGTGACAGGTGATTCTATGTTTAATTTGTACTATAGATTATGCTGCTTGTAGATTCTTGGTAACAGTTTTATACTATCCAAATACCCGTGTTATCAAATTGATGATGAGATTGAATATGCTATTACTCAGTTAAAATTAACTTTTAAGGGATCAACCCAAAAGTTGGTGCAACTTTCTCACCTAGTGGCACAATAGGCATGTTTCTAAAGAAAGATCAAAATTAGATGTACAAGAGGGTTCTAAAACCTGGTGTTTTCACTGCTAATTCCAAGTTCTATTTTTGGCACAAGTTGCAAAATATTACACCACTACTTACAAAAAATTCAAAGTGTAAGACATTTACAGTACCAAAAGACAAGACAAAAACCTGTACTTGTGCTTGTAATACTTGGGAATGCATCCAACTAATCGATTGCAGCTCCACAGGTGCGTCGGTAGTGACCATTTTCTTCACACCGACTATAATGGATTCCCCTCATTTCAATTGGTTGTGATTCAATTCTTTTAGTCTTAGGTCGACCAGGTTGACGTTTTTGCTTTGGTGGCAACAAGTTCACAACATTATGATTAACACCACTGCTCATAAAAGAAACTGACTCATTACTGAAATCAGGCATATCTGAATTAGGCATCGCATGTATGTTCTCGAAGTAAATTGCCTATTAAGTTTCTTTCAAATAGCACTCTTCAACAAAATCATAAATGTTTAGGCCCAATAGACCAATGGCACGACATGCATGCACACATGGTAATCCAACCATTTGTCATGCCTTACATGAACAACTTCTAAAAATCAGGTGCACCATTTCTTATTTTCCCTTATAGCGAATTTCAAATTCATCATCCCCACATTGTGTGTACTCTAAATTTATGGTCTCTGATATGTTAAACTTAAGAAAGTCATCTATATTAGGGCCCACTGGCTGTTTATATCCCTTAGCTTCACATTGCCTCATAAATGCCAACTCTATCATTTTCAATCGAATTATGTTGACTAAGGACATGATAGGTTGTTCCCGTGCCTCTAACACCCATGCATTAAATGATTCTACAAGATTAGATGTAAACTTATCATACCGTCTACCATTGAATAGAGAATTTGCCCAATGTGGCGGATCACTATCCATTATCCCACCATAGATATCCAAATTCTGATTATGTATTTTACTGAGATAGAGATCAAAATTCACGGTATCCCTTGTATAAATTAATTGATTCAAATAATCCTCGATTACCTCTTTTTCAGCCTTTAATAAGCGTAGATGACGCATGCATCCCTTAAGGTTCTCCATCAAATGTTTTGAACAAAAAACATGATATTCAGAGTCAAACACAGTTTCTACTGCATGTCAAATGCTAGTGTTACGGTCATAAACAATTACTACCTTTCGATCATCATTCAATGCAATTTTCAAATTCTCTAAAAACTAAGTCCAATCTGGAATTGACTCAGATGAAACAACTGCGGACGCAACTGGAAACATTTGATTATTCGCATCATATGCATTGGCAGCTAATAATTGACCTTGATAGTTACCCTTTAAATGGGCCTCATCAATGAATAGCATTGAACGACAACCAACTCAAAAGCCATGTAAGGATGAGTTGAAAGCAACAAATAATTTATTAAACCTACCTGAATCATCAACGGTAAAAGTAGCAATTGTTCATAGATTAGTCTCAACCAACTTTTTGCACAACCAAGGAATAAGCTTATACGAATCATTTGCGGACCCATTAAGCAATTCTTTATCTCTCTCTTTCCCCCGCCATGCTTGTTTATAAGTCAGTGAAATGGCATGATCACGACTAAAATCCTTTATTATATCTGATGGAAGATACTTAGGAGAATCACGAAGCTTTTCCAATAAAACAACACTTATGAATTTATTTGATATACGAAACTGACAACTTGATTCATCACCAACTGAATGTGTATTTACGGGACTATACTTATACACCCTGTATGTTGGTCCGCCACTAACTGCACTTGCTCGAATTTCCCATCCACAAGTATTGACAGCACATCTACATTGTATGTATTCTCTATCATTCTTTAGAAACTTATATGCAAATCTTCTAGCAATGGAAAATTTATTAAGTGCATTTCGAACTCCATTGTCAAATGTTTGCCCCATTCCAATTATTTCATACTCCCAAACTGCTAACAAATTGGCATGATTGCTGATGTTAAACTCACTTGTTGATTGTCTAGAAGATGTTGCCAAATCATGTACAATATGTGCATGAGGACTTGGCTGAGTTTCAACATTAATTTGCTCTATGCCCTTCCAAAACACATGCACCTTTGCATTCTCATTATTAAACTCCAACAGATTTGAAAGGTCACGTGGCCCATTTAATGGCAAGAAGCATGTTTTGTTGAGATGTGTTGTATAATGTAAGCTCACGCTATTAGCATGAACCTTCAAACCACCACACACTTCATCAACAAATTCATTAAAATCTGTTTGACTGTCAACACGAACCCCAATTATATTATCCTCAAAAGTGCAATAACATAATAAGATCTTGCGTGGAGTTGTTGCCGTTTCCACACAATGAACAATATGAAAACCTTGTCATAAATCAGAATAAAGACATGAACATATAAATTTAAATAAAGAGGCTATGCGATCTTGTAAATATTACGAATCATGTATCTAATTTTATCACTGTGAATTATTCAACCCATATTAATCTTTTATCCCATTTAAATAAAAACATGAACATACTCTGCATTTCAGCATTTGCTTTCTCTTCAAATATGATTTCTAAGGTAGATAATTTATAAATTGGAAAGGAAAAGCACTATTGTCATTTCTTTCATTTTTTAATATATAATTTATACATACTCTGTATTTCACCATTTGCACTCTTTAAAATATAATTTATACATACTCTGTACCATGTGATAATAAAAGAATGTTTTGAAAACAAACAATATCTTTTGACTTTTGGAAACAAACAATAAAGACATCCGAAAGCCTTTGGAAACAAACAATATCTTTTGACAATAAAATAATACCTTGGTTTGTATTATTAGACTGTGATGGAGGTTCTTTGGAGAAAAATGATATCTTAATGGCCCATTGGGTGATGTTTTATCTTTGGGTGATGCTTTATCACTTCCTAAGGTATTCTTTTTTCAAATGAATTTTATCTTATTTTTCAAAAAAATGATATTTTATTGGCCCAATGCCAGAGACGGGGCCAAATGTGTCAACATGGTAGATAATTTATAAATTGGAAAGGAAAAGCATTATCGTCATTTCTTTCATTTCTTTAATATATAATTTATACATACTCTGTATTTCACAATTTGCACTCTCTTTAAAATATAATTTATACATACTCTGTACCATGTGACAATAAAAGAATGTTTTGGAAACAAACAATATCTTTTGACAATAAAATAATACCTTGGTTTGTATTATCGGACTGTGATAGAGGTTCTTTGGAGAAAAATAATATCTTAATGGCCCATTGGGTGATGTTTTATCTTTGGGTGATGCTTTATCACTTCCTAAGGTATTCTTTTTTCAAATGAATTTTATCTTATTTTTCAAAAAAATGATATTTTAATGGCCCAATGCCAGAGACGGGGCCAAATGTGTCAACCTAGTAAGCATCATCTAACTTGGTAAAACTTTACCAGGATAAAATTAAAATGACAGTTTGAAATATAATGGCATGCAAAAGCCATAGAAAAGAAGCAAGATCTTGTGACAATAAAGGAATATTTTGGTTTGTTGCTTGGGCTGTGATAGAGGTTGTTTAGAGAAAATATGATAAGATTTTGCCATTCGGTTCTACGGGTATTAATATGGGATCCGTGAGATTAAGGTTGGGCTTTTGGAATTCTTTATGGATTATCACCCTCCTAATGTATTTTCTCCTAATGAATTTTATCTTATTCTTCAATAAAAAAAAACTAATCTTATTGGCCCCTTGGCAAATAAGTTGGCAAATGTGCCAACCTAGTAACCATCACCTAACTTGGTAAAAATTTACCAAGATGGAGTCAAAATGACTATTTTTAATATAAAGACATCCGAAAGCCTTTGGAAACAAACAATGTCTTTTGACAATAAAATAATACATTGGTTTGTATTATCGGACTGTGATGGAGGTTCTTTGGAGAAAAAAGATTATTAGATTTTGCTAGAGACGGGGCCAAATGTGTCAACCTGATAAGCATCATCTAACTTGGTAAAACTTTACCAATATAGAATTAAAATGACAATTTGAAATATAATGGCATGCAAAATCCATAGAAAAGAAGTAAGATCTTGTGACAATAAAGGAATATTTTGGTTTGTTGCTTGGGCTGTGATAGAGGTTGCTTAGAGAAAAGATGATAAGATTTTTCCATTCGGTTTTACGGGTATTAGTATGAGATCTGTGAGATTAAGGTTGGGCTATTGGAATTCTTTATGGATTATCACCATCCTAATGTATTTTCTCCTAATGAATTTTATATTATTCTTCAACAAAAAAAAAACAAATCTTATTAGCCCCTTGGCAAATAAGGTGCCAAATGTGCCAACCTAGTAACCATCACTAACTTGGTAAAAATTTACCAAGATGGAGTTAAAATGACTATTTTTAATATAAAGACATCCGAAAGCCTTTGGAAACAAACAATGTCTTTTAACAATAAAATAATACCTTGGTTTGTATTATCGGACTGTGATGGAGGTTCTTTGAAGAAAAAAGATTATCAGATTTTGCCATTCAGTTCTAGGGGTATTAGTATGGGACCAGTGGGATCAAAATTGGGTGATGACTTATCACCTTGCTAATGTGTTCTTTTTCCTAATGAATTTTATCTTATTCTTCAAAAAAATCAACATAGCCCCTTGGCAAATTTAGGGCAAAATATGCCAACTTGGTAAGCATCATTTAACTTGGTAAAAAATTATCAAGAAACAATTAAAATGACAATTTTTAACATAAGGATCTGCAAAAGCCATTGCAAACAAGGAATATCAGTTGGCAATAAAGGAATATCTCAATTCGTTTTAACATAAGGAGCTGCAAAACCCATTCATCATCATCTTCGATATTATTTCATTTACTTTGTGGAAAATCTAGGTCGAAGAAATGATTGAGCTTAAGAGTTTATGATTAGTCCAAGCCATTGAATATATTTGTATGAGGGGGCCATTGGTGGTGCAATGGTAATGTCCTGGAATGCCAAACAAGATAATGTTGGCTTCAGTTTTGTCCAAAATTGCCAAAGATTAGGACTTAATTCTGGATTGCCAATCCTTGGGATCGTTGTAAAGTAAAGTCCCTTTATTGGATGGTTGGATAAGAACTTATGTCTGGAATACGAAAATCAGGATTCAATTCAATGTAATATACATTGTAGTACTCTCCCTTATTTAGTTCTCTTGTGACAATAAAGGAATATTTTGATTTGTTTCTTGGACTGTGATAGAGGTTGTTTAGAGAAAATATGATAAGATTTTGCCATTCAGTTCTACGGGTATTAGTATGGGATTTGGGAGATCAAAATTGGGCTTTTGGAATTTTTTATGGATTATCACCATCCTAATGTATTTTTTCCTAATGAATTTTATCTTATTCTTCAACAAAAAAAAAAAATCTTATAGGTCCCTTGGCAAATAAGGTGCCAAATGTGTCAGCCTAATAACCATCACCTAATTACTATCTTTGATTTGAGGACATTCAACTTACAAACTAATGTTTCTCATTAACTAAATTTGGCTCTTTATAAGAGGAATTTGAATAGCATGCTGAGAAAGCAAACACCCTCCTAGAGTCTACAACAAAACAATATGTGATTATTAATGCTTGTTATGAGTGATTATCACTAAACTATCATCTTGATTTTGGAGAGACATTTTCATAACCAAAGTAAATTGACATTTCATACAATAAATTTTACAAACACACACTTGCTTGATATTCTTTTCCATGTGTAAACTAATGTACACTCGTTCTCCAATGCACATTCAACAGGAATGAATCAGCATCAAACACAACTTAACAAATTTTTTTATATAAAAACGACAACCTATTTACTGTGATAGAAATGTAAAGAGAACCAAAAATCAAATTTATTTGAATGGACTTTTTGATTGACTATAACAAATTGAAATATCGTACAAAGAGATTGTCAAATACCTGTTAGTGGCACAAGTGTTCAAAACAATAATTTCCTCCGGTTAAGATGGGCCTTCACTTGGTATAAATTGAGACAGGAATAGAAGTGAAAATAGCACAATGCTACCTAAAAATTTACAGGTAGAGGGAGAACGAGACAGAGGGAGAGTAGGAGAGCGATAGATGGGGAAGGAGATTGGGAGAGAGAGAGAGAAAGAGAGAGAGAATGGGGGCAAAAAGGGGGAGCAAGACTGAGGGGGGCGAGAACGGGAGAAAGTGGGGGCGACAGAGGGAGAGGGAGAACGAGACAGAGGGAGAGTAGGAGAGCGATAGATGGGGAGGGAGATTGGGAGAGTGAGAGAAAGAGAGAGAGAGAGAGAGAGAATGGGGGCAAAAAGGGGGAGCAAGACTGAGGGGGGCAAGAACGGGAGAAAGTGGGGGCGACAGAGGGAGAGCAGGAGAGCGATAGAGGGGGAGGGAGGCCGGGAGAGAGAGAGAGAGAGAGAATGGGGGTGAGACAGAGGGAGAACGGGAGAGAGTTATAAAGTGAGAGCGAGGAGGGAGAACAGGAGAGAGGGAGAGCAACCGAAGTTCAATCGTCTGCAGTCGAAGAGAAGAGAGTTGCGAGTGTGAGAGAATGAAAGAAAGAGAACAGGGAGGGTGGGAGAGAACAATGGTCGTGGGCCCTAAGAGGGTCATTTTAGTCTTTGCAATTTAAGGGTAAATTTCAAAATAAAATTTTAAATAAATGTTATTGTGACATGTAATCTGAGTTGGATTGCCACGTCACATGAAAAACAGAGTTAGAAGTGTGATGCTTACATGGCGTGGGAATCGGTCTTATAATTTCAAAAGTTGGATTAAAGAGTAATTGTAAATTCTGTATGGACTGGCCTGGTATTCAGATTTCTACAATGGGCCTGCTCGTACTTTTCCCTTTTATCTTTTCCTGAAGTTGACTGAACGGGAAGCTTGTGCGCAAGCCTATTGGTTATACGGGATTAAGAATAAATAAACAATAAAATGGTAGAGTAAGAGGAGGTGGACCAAATTAACATGACATCAATTTATTATTTTCCTGTGTGCTGCCTCTTGCTAGGCTTCCCGGTCAACACCAGTTCATATCTCTCTCTCATTCTCAAAGTGGGATCAACAACTGAATTTTTTTAGCACGTGTCATAAATACTCTTAACTTAAGGTAAATGATTTAAATACACCTGAGTTTTTATGAATTTACAAATTCGTTTAAAATTTTAAAAATCTTATTTAGCTTTCTCCATTTTTGGATTTTGTAGATGCCAAAAATTCCTATTGATCACAAGGAAACCAGTCTCCTTGCCAAATCATGGCATTCTCACAAGTGTTCCTCACAGCATGTTCTAGCTGTACATTGGAAATATCTTCCCTACTTGTATGTTATTATTCATGGGAGATGTTCTCAATATATGGTGGGATGTAGTTGTTTGATCACTGTAAGGTGTATTCTGTGAAGAGCAGATCCCAACTCATGCTAACAATATTATTAACTTAAAACCAAAGGGGGAAAACATTTTCCTAGTTATCCATGTTTGTTTTGATATTGTGCTTCACTTATCTGTTAAGTAATACTGATTGGAAATGTTCTTTCTTTCTTAAAAAATATAAAGAATAATCTCTTCAACAACCTATTTTCTTTACTAAAAAAGGGTAAATTACTGAAATCTCCCCTAAAGTTTCTGCTTGTTGTTAAAACCTTCCCCGAAGTTTGATAATTGCAATCACCTCTCTGAACTTTCTGACATACTTGCAAGTGACCCCCTTTGGTAGAATCTTCAAAAAAGAGGCATAGAATGTCTAAAATGTTTATCTTCCAAAATTTTCGCTTGTATGAATCACTACCCCAAACCCTTCCAATCACTTTTGTGCAATTGATTTATTTTTCAAATTTGCCGTAAAATCAATCACTAAAAGGCTGCAACTTTAAATTCTATATGCTTTTATTGTCTGTAACCTTTTTTTTTTTTTTGGTAGAAACTAGTCTTATTAATAACTATGACTATTTTGATCATTTTCATGCCTTTTTTCAGAAGATTCTATCAGAGGGGGTCTATTTGCAACTATATTATAAAGTTCAAGGGAGATGATTGCAACTATTAAACTTTAGGAGAGGCTTCAACTTTGATCAGAAAGACAGAAATTTCAGGGGAGGTTTCAGTAATTTACCCAAGAAAATAAATAAATAAAGTAACAAACAATTTTGTCACTCCTAATAATAAGATGAAATCTTTTGAAATCGAGCACTTGCAAAATCCAAGAATGAGTGGTTGAACTTTATTTATAACTTCATAGTCCTACGCACCCGCACGGTAAGTACAGAGTGAACTATTCAGTGGAATACGTCTATTTTTTAAGGGCTTTTCTAAACTTCACAGTCCTGCCACCAGTAGGAATGAGGAATTATAAAAGACCTTTGGCATGAGTTCACATCTATGCCCCAGAGATCATGCCCCACAGATCATGTGCCCTACGGTCCCCAATAGCACATCCAAACCGTGTATTGGGAATATCTTTCAATGGCAAGCATGGTAGATATTCTTAATATATGATTTTTAAAATCGATCTGGAAATCAAATCAGTCAGGGGTCAGGTTATCAGGTCGAACAGTTTGATCGTTTGAATCGAATGATTGGCTCATTTTGACAAAAAAAAAAACAATTAAAACCATTCGAATGGTTAACGGCCCGGGTCAGTGTTTTGTTGACCAAAATCAACTGTTTTCGAAAAAATTCTGATTTTGAGGAAAATCAAAACCGATTACCTGACCGATTCTCAGTTTTTCCGATCCAACCGTTCGATCTGAATGCTTATTGAGGTATATATATATGCTCATGGGGCACTGATGTGATTTTGGGATGGGAGCAAACACTAAGTGGTGGCTCTAGAGATCTTGATTTGCAATGGGTAAGGTGATAAAGGCATTATAGCACTCTATTCAACCACTAACCAGACCAGAACGCCTCACTAGATGAATTCGAATGAGCTGAACGACAAAATTGTACACACCAGACCGGATTACATGTCATGAATGTACACGTCGGTATCCACCATGGATCCCATCCGCACTGAACATCGGTGTATTCACTCGTCATAAATAGCGAACGTCCTCGGGGACATGTGTTGGGAAAAGGGATGCACAAGTACCGAAGTCCTAAGAAAACATGTTGCCACCTGCTGACCAACCTACATGGCAGTAAGTAAATTAAGATAATCGTGAACTCTTAGGAATTATTATCTAAAATGATACCAAAAGGGAAACCTTCCGAGGTTGGGAGATCTCCATGCAAAGTTGTGTATAATAAATAAATACACGAGACCGAATCAGCCCAGCCCAGCCCACCCCACCCCACCCCACCCTCACAATGTTCCACACAGCACATATCCGCCATTTATTGGGAATATCTTTCGATGATGACATTATCATTCTTGATTTATCATGGGAATGGGAAGATGTTTTCAATAGAAATGTTTCTAATATACGGCAGAAATGTACTGTGGGACGTTGTGGGGGACTTACAAAATATCCCCTCACCCTTAGAAACCCCAAGTCAAACTGTCTACGCATACCCCATCCTCTGGTTAATAAGATAGCCATCCTCCGGTTCTTTAGATAGACCCCCACCGTGCTCATTCATACCATCCTACACCACCGATGGCCTTCTATCCAAATGGGCTAGAATTGGTTAGCTGGGTTTTTCCGACAGCCACAAAAACCAAGAATGACAATGAGTTTAGATTTTAGATAGCGAAAGGAAGAAGCCTTAGCCGGAGAGAGAGACGGGGCAGTCAAGATAGTGTCTTGCATTTGTTTTTCTTGTTTTTTTTCAAAATTTGAAAGAAAATAAAGGATAAAAGAGTCACAAGACTTGTTTAAGTCCATTTTAAAAACTCAGGGTATATTTAAATCAATTTATGAATGTCCAGTATATGTTTGAGGTCCCTTTTGATTTACAGGAATAGGGGTCCACAATCTGAATCGGAATGGGCCATTCTAATTCTAACTGTTTGGTTGAGCAGAATTGAAATGGGATGCCCATTCCCTCCCCCTCCCCTGGGAATGAAATCTCATTCCAGTTGATCCCAATTTCCATTCCAATTCCTGTCTGAACAAATAGACTATGGGAATAGACCATTCTGATTCTGGTTTGGAAGGCTTTTGATTCCAATTCTGACTGTGAACCAAACGGACCCTAAGGCTGTGTTTGTTTGTGGTGTAAATTGGTATCGATGTAAAAGTCCACCACCGGTTCCTTTTTGTCAGTGTTTGTTTGTAGTGTAAATCAACATCATTGTAAAACTCCACTTCCGGTTCAGATTTGTTGACGTTTGGATGGAGTGGAGTTTTACATCATAAATCAATGTAAAACTCCACTTACAATAAAGTTTTACATCAATAATCACATTTTTCAAAGCACAATGGTTTAGAGATTTTAAATCATTGGTGTTGAACTCCATCAATGGACTTTTAAATCGATGGAGTTTTACACTGCAAACAAACACAGCCTAAGCCTTTTACCCAAATATTTGAACCAAATTTTTAGAACAGATGTTAGTAATGTTTTCGAACCACCACTGACCCAAATGGCCGGACCATTCGGCATGGGAACCATCCAGGCAACCGGTTCTGTTTTACCTCAAACATAGTCCCTAGCAAAAAACCATTGAATTGGTCACCGACCCATTGATCTAGGCAGTCGAACCGTCAACCTATTTAACTTGATCAATGGTTTTTGACCATTTTTGTTTCTAATTTTTTCATTGGAACAGATCATCCATTCGAACTGGACGATTGAACCATCAACCCAAAAACCAGTGGCCATAACGATTCCGATTTTGGGTCGGTTTTTAAAACCTTGGTTGTTAGAATATTTATTGAATGTGCTCACAAAGCTATGCCTATTAGATCCAGTCTTATGAAGAACAACTGATAGTAAAATAGTAAATAATCTCAACTAGCTCATTCTAACCAACCTTCCTAGCTCTCTAGCTCTCTTTCTGACTTGAGTGTTAAAGTGCTTTTCCTTGAGGAATCACTTTGGGGCCTCTAACCTTTTATGTGTGTAGGTCATTGGATCCAATTCAGCTCATTCAACTCATACAAATTCATGTACTATTCATCCACCTTAGTTTAGACAACATCACAATCTATTTATAATTGGATCAAATTCAAGTGCTATTATGTGTTTATTAATAAAATTAGTTTGAATGCCTTATATATGTTTATGAAAGGGTCATATGTTATTTTTAATTTATTTTTAACTATGACATGTGTTGGATTAAAATCCAATGGGTTTGATTGGTTAATTACATGAGAAATTGAACCTGCACACTTGATCGAAAAATTAGCTTTTCTCTTACAAAACCCAGTTTTGAACTTGTCCCACATTGGAAAATTATAAGCTTTGTTTTCGGTATTTTAATAGGAGCTGATTTACACTCCTTAGAAATAGTAGAGGAGAGTATAGGGGTTTGATCCCATGCAATGCACGCGCACATGTGCGCGCGTATGTGCAGTGCAATGAGGTGCACTTTGCTCGCACCTGCGTGGCTCGCGAAGAGGGGCTTCAAGGTGCCTTCTCTAAACCAGCACCTACCTTTTCTTCATACATCTTCATAAACTATTTAAGGAGCATGAATCAGACTTCAAAAACACATATTTTCGAAATCCACTTTCTCTCATCTCTCAGGTCTGCTACAGTCTCACTGGGAACGGATTTGCCTGTAACCCAACAACAAACTCGGTGAAACTGAGTCGGGGCAAATAACGTTCTAAAGACAATGTCTTCAGACACGCCTTAGAGCTTCTCCTCCAAAGTTACAATAACCCCATTTACCAACAACATGTAGGTTGTGTTTGGTTGCAGTGCTATTTTATTTGCAATAGTAGAAATGCCTGGGAGTGCAAATGAAAAAAAAAATATGCACATTCTTATTTAATTTTGTTTTAGGTTTTACTTTATTCTGCTTCATGTCTTAATTTACTTTATTTGTATCGCAATCAAACCAAATAAGTTAAAATTTGAAACAGAAATAGATCAGAATTTACATTTAAATCATTTGCACTGTCATGATTTAGAATCAGTGCAAATTTATTTGCATTGCAACCAAACAGAGCAGTAGTATTTTTTTTTATCAATCTAAAATCTGATATGGAATTGATATAAATTCAATAGAAATAGATATGATTCAATTTGAATTTGAATATTAATATATCAAATTTGGATCTAAATATATCTAATTCCATCCAATCTATTTGCAATCCTATTCTTCAAGCAGTTATATATGATCTATAATAAAAATTAAAAAAAAAATACCGAAAAGGATTTGACCATTCAAAACCCTCCATGAAATTTGAAAACCCACCTAATTTATTACCACTCTTATGATGCTAATTGATTGGTTATACAATTTTCCTGTATCTTGTCTTTCTGGCATCATAATCGAACCCCTTTATATGTGATCTAACCTTTATTGTGTGCATGAGAAAAGTATCCTCATTATAATTTGAATATCATGCAACGCATGTGTTTTGGAAGTGTGGGCATTTTTTCAATAAAAGTTCCTATATAGGTGCCACTTCAGCATTTTTTCTCTCATGCTCTTCCATATGCATAGGAAATCACAAAAGGTGACTTCGGTTTATGTATACGTCTACCGTTTGAGAAAGTTATTTTTTAAAACTTCTCCCAACTGTTAGACATTTTTTCACTGTTATGCTGATGTGGTGCCTAATGATGTCTAATTATCATAAACAATTGCAATTATTACTCTTCTCAATTTTACAAACAAATAAAATGCAAATTTTGAATAAAAAGATGCCCACAATTCCAAACACATACCTTGTCTTACGGAATCGAGAAGTCCATGTCAATATGCCATAGGCTTTTCCAACTGGGCTGCCTGTCATAATCTTGGAATTAGATCATAACGGGCCTCTTCGGACATTGATATTTAATGGATTTGGGCCAATTCATTAATATATCCAGCTAATTAAGAGCCTAATATATTAAATTGGATGGTATTGTCTTTGGAGTATTTGATGGAGTGTGAGGTATTATCCAGCTAATTAAGAGCCCAATACAGTTGGGTGCGAGAAAAAGTGAGTGTGAGATTCTTTTTCTTAACTGTAAAAGATTAAGGTGATTCTAATCTAATGGCCCTAAATCTAACATCACATAGTGTTGAGTTACTATAAAAGAATTTGCATGGATTTTATTTTCCATTAATATTTATTTATTCTTTTTATATGTGGAGGACCAACTCAGAATCAGCCCATAGATGAATGGCCACAGAATGATGATGAGGATCAAGACCCATCATCAGCCGTCCCATGAGGTATTATGTTGAGAAGGATTGTTTAGAAGTTGGGTTGGACCCTACAGAGCCGCTCCACCTTACATTCAATCACTGGATTAGATGGGCCCTTTGTACCGTTGTTCCTTGGCTCTGATTGGCGTCCAATAGAAGTATAAGAGATTACAAATAAATGAGCAATAAATTATAAGAGGATGTAAACCTATTTACATCAAATTTAATACTTTCTTGTGGGCTACCTCCCGCTGAGGCTTCGAGGGTTCCTGGCAACACCACCATTAGTTAGGCTTCGAGTGTTTTGATAGAATAAAAATATATATTTTATTTTTTTAATTTCTCAAGAATACATTTAACATTATTTATTTTTTATAAATGAATAACGTATCAATGAACCACCGGCCCATAATTTAGAAAATTCCAAAACGAACCAAACCATTTATAGGTATAAACCAAACCAACCGCAAATTCGGTTTGGTTCAGTTCAGTTTTGTGGTTCGAACCGTATAATGAACATCCTTAGACAAAATAACATATTTGAATTGAAGTGATTTAAAAAAAAAAGAATTGATTTTCAAGTATCAAAAAAATAATACACAAAAAACAACCCGACAACAATAATAATGACTAAATTAACTATGAATTTATAATCCAACTTTAGCGTTATAATTATTATTTGAACTGTAATCAATCAAAACTACTAAGCTAGCAAGTGAACATAATGAAAATGACTCATCAGCTCCACCTAACAATTGAGCATGAAAAAATAACACAAATGGAAAATGTAAGTTCAAATATCTTCGATCATTCTCTAAGGCTGACACTGATGTGCCGCCAATTGTTGGGGTGACCTATCTCAGCTGCCAGGGTGAGACCCGAGGTACATGCAGTGTAGGTTTACTTGAAACCCTGAACCGGACCAAATTTTCAGTATTGCCCTGGACCTAGGTAATTAGTGGGCAAAACTGGAAAGTTACACCTGACCCCTAGACTCGATTATGATACTGCACTAGGTGTCGGATTGGATAGTCTTTGATATGCCAATCAGTGAGATCCTTAGTGGGGATCAAAACCCGGTTATGTTGGGACAGTCTGAGAATTCATCTTAGTGGGTGATCATAGTGACATGATTAGCTCCTTTATTGGACAAAGGTAATGGTTGGGGGTGCACTCTCTCTAATGGAAACAAAGACTGCCGGCAGCTGATTTCAATCGTTGAAATTTGTTTTGCAAAATATATTTTATATGTAGATATAAATATATATTATGGTTTCAAAATGTTTGCAAAATGTTTTAATTCCCAGGATCCATGTGAGTAGAGAGTGCAGCACTGTTCCTTGTAGTCAAGGGAGAGGTCCTCTCTTGTCGGGCAATGCATGGTCATTATGGGCTGAGAGGTTAAGTGTAAGACCATTGAGGGTAATACCTGATGGGCTAATCTTGCATCTACCCACAATCCCTGGGCTTTTATAAGGTGGCTTGGCACAGGGACCACTTAGTGTAAGTGTTGGGCCAATTTGGAGCCCATGTGATGGGCTCAGGGGGTGCACTGTCCATAACAATGTATTCGGTCAGGCCTTGTAACAGAGGTTGGGTTGAACCCATGTGGCTGATGTGTAGATCAATGTTTGGGTCCCATGCCATACAAAGAAGCCCAACTGGGTAGTAGTTTGGAAGCATACTGAGCACTAAGACTTCATGGGCCTAAGCCCATTTCGAACTGGGCTGATTTGATCAATTAAATAAAGGGGCGGATCTGAGATTAGATTAGCAGTTAGGATAGGGTCCTAACCCTATCCACTAAGAGAGTCTAGATCTAAATAAGATTTAGATCTGGAAATCTCCGAATAAGATTAGGAGAGTGCTGATCTATTCTGCAAATAAGATAAGGGTCTATCCTTATCACTTAAAGGGAATCCAGATCCAAATATGATTTAGATCAACAACTCCTAATGGGATTTGGAGCTAATCCCTTTAAGGTTATAAAAGGAGGAGGGGGCGGCAGCCTCTAGCATCATCACATCCTCACTCTCAGAGCAAGAGTTACAAAAGAGAGAACATAGCATCACTGCGCTATTTTCTCTCTGTCGCCTCCTTCCTGCCGCCACCACCACACTACCAGTTCGATCTCCTCTTTCAAGCAGGAACGATCAAGATTGGATCTTGATATCAGCCTTAGGAGAAAGGCTGATCTGAAGTTGTGCTCACAGCCTCCAGCGAATTCTTGCAAAGGGTTCGGTTCGTTGGACGAACACTGTTGATTCTGCTCCAACATTCACAATGGCATCTTCAGTGGGAGCGGTCTTTGGAGTCTTTCTTTGGGCGTGAACACCTTCGTTGGGAGATATTGTTTCTCCGTATCAGGTATATCTCTCTCCTGCTTCTGGTTTCAGATCTAGTTCGATTTAGGGTTCAAGATTGATCCTTGAAAATGCAGATTTTCTAAAACAGGGAATGTGATTCCTAGATGAGGGGAGAGAAAATTTTTGAAATTTCACCCAACCTTCCTGCAGGGTTCGGCCATCCATATGATGGATCTCTTATTCCTTCATCAAAGACACAAATATGAAAGGAAAGGTATAGGGTGTTGTCGACTGGGTTTATATTGGTTCGGCCAATAGCAGTCCCAATATGAACCCACTTCATTATTATCAATAGGGACGTGTGACTTCAATGAAATGATCAAATTTGATTAGGGGTATATCCAAAACCCAATCTATTAAGAAATTGAAAATCCAAATTCAACTTGAAATTCAATAGTGTGTTAGATAGTGTATGCCCTTAGCGCCAATTAGATTGATGTACAAATACGTTTATTGTAAATGAATAAAAGTACATTATTGTTTCATGTTGATATTGGTATGTTTCTGTGAAACTACCCCTTAAACTGGACACTTATGAGACTCGTGTTAGTTAGAATGTTCTCAGCCATTGGATAGACTTGGGGAGTTTATCCTACCAATGCTGACACTAATGTGCTGCCAAAGAAGTTAGGACAACTTGTCTCAGCTGCTACATGTAGTGTGTGTTTGGTTAAAACACTGAACCTAGACCATTTTTCAGTTATGCCCTGGACCTTGAAGATTGATGGGCAAAACTGAAAAGCTACACATAACCCCTACACTTGATTATGGTACTGCATTAGGTGTTGGATTGGGTTATCTTTGATATGCCAATTAGTGAGATCCATTGAGGGTCAAAACTTTGGTATGTTGGGGCAGTCTGAGAATTCACTTAAATGGGTGATCATAGTGATAGGATTGACCCCTTTGTTGGACAAAGTGAACGATAGGGCTTACACTCTCTTTGATAGAAACCTAAACTACCGGCTGCGGATTTCAACTGTATTTGAGATTTGGTTTTGCAAAAGGTTTTAATTCTTGCGATCCCTCCTAGCAAAGAGTGTGACACTATACCTTGCAGCCAAGGGAGAGGTCATTCCCTATCGGGCAGTATTTGATCATTATAGGCCAAGAGTTTAAGTGTAAGAGACCATTAAAGGCTAATTATCTGGTGGGCTTTATCTTACTTAAGTCCATTATCCTTGGGCCTTCATAAGATGGTTGAATTCAATGATCATTTAAGTGTATATGTTGGGACCATATTTAGCCCATAGTGATGTGCTCAAGGGTTCATTGTGTTCAATAGTGAATTCGACTAAACCTTTTCACAGAGGCTGGGCCAAACTCATGTGGACTTAGTAAGGTCATTATGGAATCCCATGCCATACAAATCAGGCCTAAGTTGGCCATGCAACACTCTTGGGCCGTGAGCCTTATAACTAATGGGCCTAAGGCCCATAATTAATATGATTAATTAAATTGTCACATGACAATTAAGTTGACATGTGATATGGGGCGAATCTAGGTTTGGATATAGGTATGGAGCACCTAATCTTATAAGAAGATATGGTATATCTCTAGTTAGAGTCAAGGTCTGGATTATCTCCTAATTAGATTTGATTAGGATAGCTCCATAGGATATTATAAAAAAGGAAGGCGTGGACCAGTCCAAGACAACTTCATATTTTTGCAGTTCCTGATTCTCTTTGCACCCTTTTGTCTCCTAGTTTTCCCAGTCCAACATTAGCTATCTAATACTAATTTTGATCAGTTCTCCTCTGATTTTTGCAAGAAAGATTCAGAGGATATCAAGCTCCTCAATTTGATCCAAGCGGTTGGATTCCAGTTTTGCAGAAAACTGTGTTGTTGAACTGGCTTCCGGAATACACTATGCCATTTTCAGTGAAGGTTGGTTTTATGACTGATTTGGGCATAAACTTCCACCTTGGGATCTACATTTGTGGTGGTATCCGTATCAAGTATACATCTCCCTTTTTTATTGGTTTCAAATCTGGTCCGGTTCAGTGCAAGACCGATCCTGAAAAATGAAGTTTTTCAAAACATAGGAAATTCGATTCCCAAAAGGATTAGGAAATTTTTGAAATTTCACCCAGCCATCTAGCATGGTTCAACCATCCATATGATGGATCATAACCCTTCCAACATAGTGATACTAACAAAATTGACCATTAGTTAGAAATCGCACAATGACAATAGGCTAAGGGGCAAAGTGGTTAATTGACCTCACATCACCTTAGAAGGCCAAACCAACCTAAGAGAAGCTAACTTGGGTAGGCCAACCTAACCAAGCTCACCTAAGCCTAGTTACTTGGTAGAACCAGCCTAGCTAAGTTCACTTAAGCCTAGTTGACTTAGTCAAGTTGACCTGACCTGACCAGGCCAACATGATACCAACTCATAACATGTACATCTGATCAACTAAGGAAGCAACATGTGGAAATCTATCAAAGCATCAACACCACCACATTCAAAGTGAGCTCACTACCTACCACGTGCATGTAATGTGTTAATCTATGGTGTGATAAGTAGATCACGCTCTAACTACATGTGAATGATGTACCCATTCTTGGATAAAGATGGAAGTGGCCTTGTCCTCGGACCCTAGAGTTTTGGGTTTTCCCAAAACTCACCCCAAACCCTAAATAGTGGTAAGAAATCCGCCCTAACCGGCCTTATGTATGTATGTATGTATGTATGTATGTATGTATGTATGTATTTATGTATGTAGGGCAGGTTAAGGGTTGAGATGGGGTGGGGTATTTGAGTTCAGGAGATGACCTGAATCAACCTACCATCCCGAGATGACCTGGAGCAGTCGACTCGACACCACCTCTTTTAGTCGAGCTGAATTAACAATCACCTCATAGGAAGGCTCAACTAGCAAACTCCCTCTCCAAATTGAAGTACTAATGCAACAAAACTAACTTGGGGGTGGTGGCCAATCTATGCTAAGCCAAACATCAAGCAAAGCTAACCTACCGGCCGAGAAACACAAGTAACCAATTTTTATAAAATATGATTTCAGACTCAATTCATTTACAAATTTGGATATCTGATTTGATTTGAATATTAGTAAATTTATGGTCAACCCAAGCCCAACCCTAAGATTTGGGCTTAAGGTTTGAGCTTAGACCGAGCCCAAGGTCAAGTCCAATCTTCCCAACCTAGGTCCATTCCAAACTAAAACTTGATACCCTTGTCTTGGGCTCATGCTTAGGATGGGTTTGGGTTGGTCAATGAACCCACTCTAAAATTTAATGTACATGTGTGCATGTATGTATGCACTTATGCAAATGTGTAGGGGTGAGCATGGGTCAATTTGGTTAATTCCATGTGTGTATGCCAATTCATTTTTTCGAACCTAAACCTTGCTTGTGAAGGTTAATATTGGACTTGGTAGTTCTGGGGTTGATTCTAGAGTCTGCTTGTGGAACCTGTTCTTTCTTTAACCCCCCCCCCCCCCCCCTCTAAAAAAATGGAACATGTTCTTTAAAAACTTGATTTTCAATAATAATAATAATAATAATAATAATAATAATAATAATAATAACAATAATAATAATAATATAGTTCAAAATTTATATTATCTTTATTGATTAATTGATTAAATTGGTAATTTAATATGTAGATTAACATAATAATATTAATATGTGGTTTAAAACTTATCATTATAAATTAAATTTTATAAATATTTCCTTTTAATTTGCTAATTATACACATTCAAATATTAAAATGAAAAAAAAAGGATCAAATCACTTAAATGACTCAATGGTCAAGTGAGACCATGGCCTTTGTAACCACGAGTACTTGGACTCAAATCATTATATTCTTAAAGTATGTTGGGATTTATTTCAAGAGAATTTCGTTTCCAAGCCAGTTCTACCCCTAGACCCTAAATAGATGGGGGCTAATTCTAACAATTTGGAATCACACCCTATCCGATGACATATTGGGTACGGCCGGTTCCATTTAGTTCCATTTTGGGGGTGGTTTCCACGGGTTTTGTGCATCTAGTGGGAGCTTGGGGCATGCCTGTCATGGCACTTTTGTATTTAGGGTTGTTAGTGGTAGAAAATGTAAATATAATAAACTTTTAAATGTGGTTTTGCCTTTTCTCAATTTCAAGTGGGGGTATCTTTGGTTTTTGGGATTTTTGGGTCTATTGGGATCAACTTCATAGATACTGGTGTTTGAACAGGTCAAAAATGGGTCTAACATCAGTCATAACCCTTTTGAGGTTTTGGGTTAAGACAAATGAGGTGGTGATTCAATCTGATGCATTGAAATGGCATCTTCCTAGTTTAATAGTCAAATGGGTGAATTAAGTCATAAATTTGATGGGGGGGGGGGGGTGGGGTTGGGTCTTTGAATGTAGTGGTGATGTCTGATTGGTCAAATAGGGTTAGGATGATGGAGATATATGACTAACAAGTTCAGATGAATGAGATTTGTTAAAATATGATCTTTTTTTATGAAGGGTCAAACAAGGGAATTTTGGTGGGTAGGCACTTTTGATCATCCCGAATCTAATGGAATCTATGGATCTTTGATCAAAGGTGTGGATTATTAGAATTAGTTCAGATCATGGCTTTCCCTTATGGTTTATCAATTAATGAAATGGCTCAAAATGAAATCTTACTTTTTCAATGGTCAAATCGAGGAATTTGGTCATGAAATTTGATGTGACGAGGGGTTTTTTGGGTTTTCATGAAAGTTTTTCTTCGATTTGGTCATGAAAGATTTCCTTCAATTTGGAGGTGGTTTCCATGGGGTTTGTGCAACCAAAGGGAGCTTGGGGCATGCCTGTCATGGCAATTTCGTATTTGGGGCTACTAGTGGTAGAAAATGTAAATCTGATGAAATTTTAAATGTGGTTTTGTATTTTCTCAGTTTCAAGTAGGTGTATCTTTGGCTTTTTGGGCTTTTTGGGTCTATTTGGATCAATTTCATGGTCCAGGTGTTTGAACAGGTCAAGAATGGGTCTGACATTATCCATAACCCTTTTAAGGTTTTCGGTTGGGACGAATGAGGTGGTAATTCGATCTGTTGCATCAAAATGGCATCTTCCTAGTTTAACAATCAAACGGGTGAATCAAGTCATGAAATTTGATGTACTGTGGTTTTTTGAGTCTTTGAACATAGTGGTGATTTCTAATTGGTCAAATAGGATTGTGATGATGGAGATCTATGGCTGACAAGTTTGGATCAACGATATTTGCTGAAATAAGATCTTTGTTTGATAAAGGGTTAAATGAGGGAATTTTGGGATGGATTTTGGCGGGTAGGAACTTTTGATCATCCTGAATCTGATTAAATCTACGAATCTTTGATGAGAACTGTGGATTAATAAGTTTAGTTCAGGTCATGGTCTTATCTTAAGGTTTATTCATCAATGAGAGTGTTTGAATTGGAATCTTACTTTTTCAACGGTTAAATGGAGGAATTTGGTCTTAAAATTTGATGTGTCATGATTTTTTTGGGTCTCCGAACACAGTGGGAAGGTCTGACTAGGTCTGATGAAATTGGGATGATGTATGGTAAGCTCTATAATGAGATTTACTGAAATAAGATATAGGCTTGATGGTGAGTCAAACGAGGGAATTTTGAGCTAAAATTTGTTGAGTAGGTACCAATTATGGTATGGGGTCAAGTGGGTGGTATTTATCTAAGAAAGAAATGGTCGATCTTGGTAATTGTTCAGACCATCAAAATGGGATCTTGGTATTTTTGTAGTTGATTGTTATAGATTTGTGGTGGGAATCGCTAGTTGATTATTTCTTAATGATCTTGAGGTGATGTTTGTTTTGGATTTGATTTTGAGGAGTTAGAGTTTGAATATCATATAGATTGGGGCTGTTAGAAAGGAATTTGGCATGATGAATGCTAGATCTTTGGAATTTAGTCATGAAAATTAATGTGTAATTAAGTTATAGTATCCTAAGTCTGAGGGTGATGTCTAATCGGATGTTGATGTTGATTTCAAGGTTTTCATTTGTCTTATGGGTTATGCCAAAAGATGAATTTTGGCTCTGTAAAAGCTCAATTTTTTCTGGTCGTGTTTCAAGTATTCAGGGTTTAAAAGGAGGGTACGAAGAGGTAGGTTAAAGGAACCGAGCAAAATTTGGGTGTTGGCACCGCTCGAACAATGAATGTGATTCAAAAGCTTTGCCAATGGTATTTGTCTTCTCATTTCCCTTTTTCACATGTTTACACATATCTACACACAAAAAATAGCATGTTTAAAACATGACTTTAATTCTTTTTGCAAAAATGTCTTTAATTTAAAATTTTAAATGAAGTATTGTCTATTTTGTTTGTTGGAATAGTGGTATGGAATCAGAATCAGAATGAGTTCATTTCGATTTCAAATGTTTGATTAGGCAAAATCAAAATCCCATTCCCATTCCTAGTGGAATGGCATTCTCCCATTTGAGGGAATGGCCTCCCCTTTCCTTGAAAATGAGGATCCATTCCAACTTATTCTAATTCTGATTCCAATTCCTGTCTAAACCAAACAGGTGGGAAGAATAGACATTTCAATTTCGATTTTGATTCAATTTTGAACAAAATTGACCCTTAGTTTTAATTTTTTTTTCAACATTTCAATTGTGTATTTTCCTATTTTGTGTCTATTCTCACAAGGTGCCAATAAGTTTATAAAAACTTGGAATATAGAAAGTTCCTAATAGACATAATATATTATTTCAGTACTCTATTTTGTTTTTCTACTTTCATTTCTGCATCCATTCATTATTCTCTAGTTAAGTTGAAAGATTATTGTAGTTCATGTGACTCAGTGTTTCCAAGTGCATAATTATTAAGTGTTTTTCAAAGCCATTGAATCTTGGAGCAAAATGCCTATACACCTATAGGCATTTTGCTCCAAAATGCCTATACACCTATATGCATTAGACTTAATATAAGGGAGGTGAAATTTTACTTAATGATATTGTCCCTGATACCCCTTAATTGATAGGTCATTTCTTCCTTTTTTTATTTTACTTTTTTATAACCTTGTTTGTTTGTTAAAAATATCCTATTATGCTTTCTATAGGAATAGGATATCTATTTAGCCATAATCAAATGATTCAAGTTTGAAAATGTGTTTTGTTTATTATTGGGGTGTAACTTGGGCAAGACCAACCCAACCCACAATTTTACATAGCCTAAGCTTAGGGTGTTTTGTTCATTACTTTTTTTTTTTTTTTTTTTTGGGGGGGGGGGGGGGGGGGGAGGGGTTGAGCCCAAGTCTATTTCCTAGGCAGCCCAAATCCAGCTCGAGCCTAACTCAACCCTATCCCAAGACAAGATTGGCCTAATTATACACATTCATGCATACTAAGGGTGAACAAATCTTTCACCAAAGAGGAAAGTTTGATCGAACATCATTTTTTTTGAAAAATTATTGCCCTTTCTCCTATAAAAGCCTTCTTGAAGCCCAAACCTTGTGATTGGATGAATTGCAGGCCTTTTCCTCACCCTTCCTTTATAAATACTGATCCAACTCTCAAGGAAGGGGGGATCCTAAAAGAGAGGAAAAAGAGGGGCAGCTGTCAGCACCCAATTTTTGCTCAGTCCCTTCACTTAGAGCCTCTGACTCCCTTTGTGTTCACAGATCTCTTTGTTGCACGACTTAGTCCTTGCACCTTATTCTCACCCAATTGGTAGGACTATTTGACTATGTCTTTAGTTCGAGAAACCTTGGATCAAACAACATGAGATTGACACCATCTGTGGGATGCATACAAAAAGCTAATTCCCTAGCCTCTTACCATGCGTCGAAGACAACCATGCCTAAAAATACCTCCGATCACTTTGGAGCTTGCTCCCTATCTTGGGGATCTCGCTCACTCTGTAGCTCTCTGCCTCGAGTGCCCCCGACCCCAGGCAATGGTCAACCCCACCCAGTTCAATGCCATACACCAGAGCATCGACCACATACTCACCATGATGGAAACACTAGGATAGATAGGACAAGGCTCCCCAGCCTCTCATATTGCCATGCTAGGTTCCACGACGATTTAGAATTACTTTATGTTCTTTAATTTGAGTTTATTTTTCCTTCATGCAAATTTCCTTTTAGTAGATTAAATTTGTGTTTTATTTCTTTTCTACAGATCTGAAATTCGGCTAGGTAAGACGGAAGGCCTAGCTCTAGAAGTTCGAGGGTGGAAGGAGCGATCCAGAAACAACTACCTCTGTTCGGATTTTCAGACATTTTTATTTTGTTTCTTTCATTTAGTTGTTTATGTTATTTATTTATTTTTATGCACTTGTTATTCTCAGTACTGTTCGAATTTGGTTTTAATGAATTCCGTTTTTTAATTAATAAATTATTTTTATTTCTACAACTCCCACTTGCATTCTCTTCTCCCGAATCTAACTACATAATTATTTTTCCCTTGCTTCCCTGTGGATACGACCCGTTCTCACCAATTACTACGTTTATAGTTGTTGTGAGAAACAAAAAAAATAATAATTGTTTAAACTGGTGTTACGAAGTGATTAACGACGCGCTTCCGGACACACCAAGTTTTTGGCGTCGTCGCCGGGGAAGCACGGAGAAAATTTTTTATTTACTTTTTCCGAATCTATTTCATTATTTTTTTTCTTTTTCGTTTGATTACTTGATCTGTTATCTCAGTTTAATTCTTGTTTCTCTTTGATTCTATAGGACGGAATAGCGAAAGGTGGAATACCGGAGCATTGCGGGACTGTAGGATGGAAGAGAAGAGAAGAGAAATTGGATTGCGTTTCAGGTGTAGTCGTTCCATTTTATTCTTAATTTTCCTATTTTTATTTTCAAACTCTTTTTTTGGTAGAATAGTGATTTTTTAATTTTTAATTATTATTTTTTAAATCCGATTAATTTTGTTTAGTATTATTTTGTTTCTAGATCTATTCTTCTTTCTTTATTTTAATTTCTTGTTCAATTTTTTTCCTTTATTAGGTTTGTGTTTTTCTTTTATTTTAGATAAAACAAAAAAGATCGTTTATTTTATTTTAGTTTATTTCTTGTAGCATAATTTTCTTTCATATTAATCGTTAGATTTGTGTTTTGATTTTATTAAAAAAACGAAAAAAAAATATTAATGTAAAAAAACCAGCATATTTTTTTCTTTTGTTTATTTTATTTTCAGTTTAATTTTGTAATTTGTATTTTTCTTTTATTTTATCTATGTCTTACATAATTTTCTTTTTAATCATTTTATTTTCAGTTTAATTTTTAGATTGGCAATTAGTTTGTTGGAATTTATTTTTGGTAGTGTTAATTCTGTTTAGAACAATTAATTGTTGTTTTATTTTCTGTTTCCAATTATTATTTGTTGCTTTATTTAATTTCTTTATCTTTTAGTTGTTTAATTGAATAATTAATTGTTAAATAGGATATTGTTTAAATTCTTGAATTCGAGTTTAAATTTCAAATCTGAATTTAAATTTAAATTTTAATTCGAATCTGAATCTGAATTTGAATTTGAATTTCAAATATCGAAATTTAAATCTTAATTTTTTGAGTAAAAAATTTGAAAAAAAAAATTCAAATTTAAATTTTAGGAATTTAAATTTCAAAATCTGAATTTGAATTTAAATTTCCAAAAATTTAAATTTTGAATTAAAAAATAAAAATTATCAAAAAATTTTGGTGAATATTTTTCTTGCATTTTCATTCCAATTTTTAGGGTTTTATTTTCTAGAGCATGCATCATATAGCTTTATTTAGTTGCTGAAATTATCATTGTTGTGAATGTGTTAGGTGTTCTTTTTATTATTTTAATTGTTCATTTTGCTTAGTTGTTTGCTTTATCCTTTTATGATATTGCTGAATTGCATTTTAGAAACAATTGTTCATGCATTGTAGTTAGTTGCATTTTGTTGTGTGTATTCTGTCTTTCCGTTAATTCATTTAAGGGCATCCAACTTAAATAAGATAAGGTGGGGATTTCATCACCCTTCCTTGGCCCAAAAATCACCACCATTCACGTGAGGTTCACCCTAACCCTAATTTAATATTTGGATAGAAAGATCCTTTAGGGAAGCCTCACATTTGGTTCAAAGGTGTGTTGAATTTTAGGAGAGCTTGAAAATATTTTCCATAACCGGCAGTTAATGTCTAAGGAAAGTGGTTAAATAGCTAAGGGGAGCCTCCAACATCCCCACCTCTTACCTGGCAAACCAAAGGAAGTGGTGTAATTCCAAGTGAACCTAAAAGGATTCACATTGGTTGAACCACTAGTTCAGGAAACCCTAGGTCAGCCCCTAGATTGTGTGGTTGATTTGTTTGCCTTTAAAAAACAGAAAAAAAATTAAAAAAATTAAAATTCAAACTTGAATTTAGATTTTAGGAATTTAAAATTCATAATCTGAATTTGAATTTAAATTTAAAAAATTTAAATTTTGATGGGGCCTCAAACCTTAACAACCACCTCGAAGGGTTCAAGGCAATAATGATGTTGCACGACTCATCCAAAGGTCTCATGTACAAGGGCTTCGTCACAACCTTCATGGAGTGACCAGAACCTGGTATGCCTTACTCCTGCCATGGTACATATCCTCTTGGGAGTAGTTGGAAGCATAGTTCCTAGTGTAGTTCACCACTTGCCAAAGGCACTGGAGGACCTCGGCCAACCTCATGCAAGTGCGGCAGAAGGAAGGAGAAACCCTAAGAAACTACTTAGCAAGATTCAACGTTGAAGCTCTTCAGATTCAAACTTTAGATCACTCAATGGTAGTAGCCGCCATCATGAATGGACTACATTCATTGATGTTCAGCTTTTCCCTATAGAAGAGTCTTCCACCCACTTTAACCACACTCATGAAGCATGGGAAAAAGTACATAAATGCTGAAGAAGCTTATGCATTGCGCAAGAAGGAGGAAGACCAGCACAACCAAAAGTAGAGAGCCCATGACAATCGGAAGTCAGATCAGGACAGTTAGAGGCAAGACCACTGAACTGATCATAGGCTGAGAACTCCACTACTAGTGTACTACAATTTTACTCCACTGAATGCATTGCAGGCTAAGATATTAATGTAGATTCGTAACTGCAACTTCATCAGGTGGGCCAAGAAGATGAAATTCCAAAATAACAGGAGAAGTCGAGACAAGTGTTGTGTTTTTCATTGAGACCACGACCACGAGACCAAGAGATGCCGCGACTTTCACCACCACTTGGAAGCAAGGTTCAAAGTATTGATACTGGCTGATATGCTGTATCTGTCCTTTTTTTAACTTTTATTTATTTATTTATTTTGGTTTAGAGTGGCCAATTTAAGTCTTGGCTACCCTCTGAAATAGGCCCTAACCCGATACAACCCCTATAGGGTTGTATCGGGCAATACGGGCCGATATGTAACGATTTTTTTAACCTCGCTTGGAAGACCTAGTCCGATGTAGATACCTTGGCGGGTTCATCGACATTAAAGGGAAGAAGCCCAAAGAGGATCAAGGCCATGTTGATGCACCCGCAGTCCGAGCTCCCTCAATTGGGGTCATCACCATCATCTCAAGTGGGATAGCCTCGAGAGGAGAGAGTAGCTCGATCCAAAAGACCTATGCTCGATTGCACCAAATTGACAACAAAGAGCCTAAGAGACCAAAGCAAGGCACCCCAATCACCTTTAACAACGACGACCTCACGGGGGTGCAGGTACCGCACAATGATGCCTTAGTGATATCTTCACAAATCGCCAACTTCGAAGTGTGAAGGGTACTCGCCAACTTTGATGATGACTCAAACAAAACTGTCCAAATAGGATCCCTCCTAAAGGATGGTCTCTGGGACAATATTATCCTGTTTTTGAAAGGTAGCATTGATGGGTTTTCTTAGACCATAGCGGACATCCCGGGGGTCGACCCCAAGGTCATAACCCATCGGCTTAACATTGACCCACGCTACTGACCTGTGAGGCAGAAGAAGAGTTTCACCTTTGAACGGTGGCAGGCGATCAACGAGGAAGTGCAAAAATTGCTAGACGCCAGCTTCATCCGAGAAATGACTTACCCAAAGTTCTAGAGAACATGGTGATGGTAAAAAAGGCCAATGAGAAGTGTAAAATCTGAATTGACTTCGTTGATCTCAACTAGGCACGAGCTCTTAAGCTTTATGGATGCCTTCGCATGCTAAAATCAGATCCAGATGCACCCAAATGACCAAGAGAAGACCACCTTCATCACGGATCGAGGTCTCTATTACTACAAAGTGATGCCCTTTGTACTCAAGAACATGGTGCCACTTACCAAAGGCTAGTGAACCATATTTTTAGAGAACAACTCAGTTGGAATGTGGAAGCGTATGTGGATGACATGCCGATCAAAAGCCAAAAGTTAGAGCAGCACCACGCTAACTTGGTAGAAGTCTTCGGCCTCCTCAAGCACTATCGCATGAAGTTGAACCCGACAAAGTGTGCCTTCGGGGTCAGCTCGAGCAAATTTCTAGGATTCATGGTCACACAGAGAGGAATCAAGGCAACCTTAAAAAAAATCCAAGCCATCCTGGACATGCAGTCATTGCGGACACACAAGGAGGTGCAGTGCCTCAAAGGCCAAATAGCAGCACTGAGTAGATTCATGTCAAAGTCTGCAGACCGTTATCTGCCCTTCTTCCAAGCACTGAAAAAGGTGAAGGACTTCTAATGGACCGATGACTGTGAATGGTCCTTCCAAGAGCTGAAACGATATCTGAGCTCGTCGCCCTTAGTGATGAAGTCGAACCCCGATGATCAACTCTTGCTTTACCTGTCCGCTAGGGACGAAGTGGTTAGTTCAGTTCTAATGAAAGAAGAAGGCCAAACCTAGAAGTCGATTTACTACAACAAGATCCTCACATACGCATAGACGTGGTATTTGAATTTAGAAAAGGTCATTATGGCCCTTGCCACCTTGTTAAGGAAGCTCAGGCCCTATTTTCAAGCACACAGTGTCCTATTATTGACTGACTAACCATTGAAGCAAATATTGTAGAGGTTAGAGACATCAGGATGGCTGATCAAGTGGAGCATGGAACTAAGTGACTTCGACATCGACTATGCACCCCGACCCACCATCAAAGCCTAGGCTTTAGCCAACTTCTTGGCCAAGTGCACGTTCTTAGTTCAAGATCCAACCGAAGACCCTCCAGCATGGACCCTCCATGTCAACGGATCATCCAACCGATGAAGGGAGTAGTGTCAGTTTCATACTCCTTGGACTGAGCGAAATCATTCTTGAGCACGCATTGTTGTTCGAGTTCAAGGCATTGAATAATGAGGCAAAGTATGAAGCGTTGATCATTGAACTCCGGTTCGCACGGGACATTAGAGCAAAACGAGTAGAAGCCTTCAGTGATTCCCAGCTTGTGATCAACCAAGTCATACGTCAAATCGAGGCCTAGGAGCCTACCATGGCGAGATATCTATTGAAGGTACAAGAGCTCATCGGACAGTTCGAGCACTTCACTATACAACAGATCCCCATAGTCGAGAATGTTCACGCAGATGCCCTACCAAGCTTGCGAGCTCACCACGGGCCGACCTTGAGACTATAGCCAAGATGGACACCCTAGTAGCATAGCCCAATATTTCAGAAGCAGCTTTGACAATCTTCCCGATGTAGCAAGAACCATCATGGATGGACCCAATCATGCAATACCTACAGAACATCACCTTGCTTGAAGACTAACCAAAGCAAAGAGACTTGCTCACCAGTCAAGTCAGTTCTATCTCATCCAAGGTCAGCTCTACCGCTTGTCACACTCTCCCCTACCTAAGGTGTCTTCCCCTAAGCGAAGCCAATTACATCCTTAGTGAGATACACAAAGGTATATGTGTATGAACCCTAACACATAAGGCACATTGGCAAGGCTATTTTAACCCATTATGAAGCAAGATGCAACTCAACTCGTTTAAAAGTGTAATTGTTTTCAGAGTCACTTGAACCAACAACACCAGCCAGAGGCCCCTCTCATGCCAATTCCTATCCCATTTCCATGGCCTTTTGCTTAGTGGGGCATGGACATCCTCGAAGCCTTTCCCAACATGGTTGGCCAGAAGAAGTACCTCCCTGTCTCAATAGATTATTTCACAAAGTGGATCGAAGTTGAGCCTTTGGCATGCATCACCATGCAAAATGCCCAGCGCTTCCTATGGAGGAAGATTATCTACCGCTTTGGCATTCATTGAGTCCTCATCACCAGCAATAGCTCTCACTTCATCGATCGGAAGTTTGATGCTTTCTACGCTAAGCTCAGGATAGACCACCAAACTACAATAGTACACTGACATCAGAGCAACGGATAGACCAAAATAACTAACCAAACTCTACTACATGGTTTGAAGATGAGGCTTGACGAGGCCAAAGGCAGGTGGGTGAAAGAGCTACCGAGCATCCTCTAGGCCTACAAGATTATGCTGCGGACAAGTACTGGAGAGACCTTGTTCAGCTTAGCATTTGGAGTCGAGGCAATGATCCTTGCAGAATTAGGACCCTCCACACTCTAAACTGAGCTTTAAAATGATGAGATGAATAACGAGGACCACTGAGCTCAACCTAATTGAAGAAGCCTGTGACAAAGAGAGTTCAAGACAAGAGATCTTGTCCTTTGCAAGGTTATCATGCCTGAGCCAGGAGAGGGAAAGCTCGAACCCAACTAGGAGGGCCCATACAAAGTGACTAGAGTGCTTGGACCAAGCTCGTACAAGCTAAAAGACTTTGATGGGAAACCGCTATTGAGGAGTTGGAATATGGGAAATTTAAGGATGTACTATTAGTAATCGGCACCGAGCTCCAACGGTGGTCACATGTCTTTTGTACTATGATCTAATATGAATAGAGTTTTGTCTTCTCAACCAACTAAGTAAGAAAGTGCACACATAGCCCGGCCGAGAAGCACTTACCCACAACACACGCGACACTGCACACACCAGCCTGACCAAACACTAATGAATGAGGGCACGAGATCACCACACATTAAGGCAAGGCCACTGCCCTTGCTGATCAAATTGAGCTTGAATGGCCTCGATGTGGTGGCAACCTTGTCAAAGACCCAACCAACCTTAAATGGCCGAGGCCCTACACCAAATCTGATTGATAATGCACAGTGGGAATCCACACTACACATGGATATAGGGCAGCTATCAAACTCCGCACTTGGAGTCAACCAGAGACTCCTGAGCACCTACCCATCTTGGGGATGGGATAGAGATAGCCGAAGACCGTAGCTGGCCTGGCCGCAAATGTTATGACAAGACCAAGTGGCACCAAGCCCCCCATTGCGACGATTGTGGGCTAAGAAACACTTTAGCTAGCATAACCCGAACTAGTGTTGATTAGTTTCCACAAAACCAAGTGCCACCAAACTCCCTAGTATGATGAGTGAGGGCTCGGAAGTGGTTTAGTGAGAGCCTTCACACAATTGCAAAACAAGGACCAAGCATAGAAGCACAGGCTCGAAAGGAATGAGTTTCATTACTTTAACCAAAATTTACATAAAACAAGCTCAATATTCTGAGCTAGACAAAAACAAAAAAGGAGGTGCTCATAAAAAAGGATCAATACAATTATAGAAAGCTTGACATACCGAGCTAGAAAGCATAAAAAAGAGTAAGGAGAAAAGCTCAGTGTTCAGCCATCAACAGGGGGTCTCTAGTCCGAGCTAGATCATTAGCTATCTCGATCACTCTGGTGGTCTCTGGAGGCATCTCCTTGGGATCGAAGGGACTGAACTCCTGCACCACACTCGCCACCTCAGGGAACTAGTGCATCACTCTCCTTGGCAAAGAGCAAAGCCCTCCTGCCAAGAGTTAGTGGCATAGTCGTCCAGCTCATTCTGGTGGGACTCCAAAGCTTTGTACTCGTCGATGCCTTCTTCCTATGCCCAAGTTATCTTTGCTTTAGTCTCCTCCAGTCCTTTCTTCAGCTGTTCACGAGCCTCATTCAAATCATGAACATGGCTCCTTAACTTGTGGATAGTTTCGTCCCTCTCTTCAACCCTCTCCCACTTCAGCTCGGATAGCTCAACCTTCAACTGGGCATTCTCAACCTCCCTTGCCTCATACAGCTGCTACAACCCTTGAATACAGTCAACCAGGCCAAAGACTACAACCAAGATAGTTAGTAGGAAAGAAAAAGGAACCAATGAAAGTAACGAGGAACTGATTTTACCACCATGATCTGATGAATGGCTAAACTCTCCAAGAAGTTGTTGGTATGGCTGCCAGCCTCCCTCTTGATATCGGGGAGCATCACACCATGAGCGAGCTATTCAGCCACCCCTTGGTCTCGAGGGTGTCACCCGGCCGGACCAACTAGTGCGACATGTACACGTCGGTCGTCTCTCTACCCTCAGCCAAAGTGTTGCTTGGAGCGTCTTCACTCTATGTTGAAGATTGTCTGAGCTAAGGGGCGGCTTCCTTAGAGTCGTCCACCACCACTTACTCCATCGATCTCAGCCTCTTTGCTTGCCAAGGAGTACCCTCTACTACATGGTGTCGGGACTCTATACCCCCCAATGAAGCACCTGTAACCCTCACTGCTTGGGCTTTTCTCATAGTTGTGGCCTACATGCATCGAGCTCTATTCGTGGTACCAACCATGTCAGAATTTGTGCAAGTTATCACGTCAGTCAATAAAATAGGGGAAGGAAAAGCAGAAAGGCGCTTAGTAGGAGGGAAGCAAGCAATCAACAAATTGGACTGAGACTGGTTGCTTGGTGGCCGCATAATCCTAGAAAGAGTTAACATCTGGGATGAGGTGTACTCCCTGATATGTACCCCTACTATCCTCCCTTATGGTAGTTACCTCCTTCAACAACTCAACCTGAGAAGGACCCTTGTCCTTGGTTCGAGGGATGATTAAGGTAAGAGGGAACAACCAACCTCCTTGACGCTTGACAAAGAAGAAGCCCTCTTTCTAGTGTTTGATTGAAGAGGGGGGCTCCAACGAGCACCTTGGTATTTGGCCTAATTGACAAGTAGTAGTAGCCCTACTTGTGCTTCTTCAGGTGAAGGAAATGCCTAAACATCATTAGGGTAATCTTCATCTTCTTAAGCAAGTACCAAAATGAGTTTGACATCAATTGAATAGGAAGGACCTAAGACCACCTCAGCATGGCTACAACCCTAGGATCTAAAGGGAACCTAAGGTCGGTGACCAGACTATGGATGTATGCATAGATCTCCCTAGGATGAGCCGAAATGGCCCTCTCACCTATCCCCAGGCAACTCAGCTCGAACTCTTCGGGTATGTTATACACTTCCCTGTTTCAAGCCATATCGGCCGAAGAGAGACTATATGGAGTCGAGGAAAATCGCTCCTCGAACCTCTTTTCAAGGACCTGCCCTTCTGACTCCCCATCGGCTTTGGTAGCCTCCTCAGTACCGGCCTCCTCCCGAGCCTCAGTTCCCCCAACCTTGGCCTTGTCTCCTTGATCGACCTCAGCTACATTGGCGACAATCTCCAGTGCCCTAACCTCGGTTGCCTCATGTCAAAGACTACTATCACTCTCACCCCCTAAGGAATACCTAGTGAATAAAGAAGAAATAGAAGGAAAAGTGGAGGATATCTTACCGAGGAAAAAAGGAGTTCAGATCACCTAAAGCACCAAGCGAAGGAAACAACCCAAGACATCAACCAAACTCCCAGGCACAAACACTCTAAAAAATGACAAAGTAAAATGGCTCACCAACCTCCCTTATATAATGGCAACCAACAATCGAGATTGAACCAGATCAACGACAGAGATGCATCGCCACACTCCGCACATGCATAACCTCAGGAAGATGAAACGACACGACTGTCGATCTGTACAGGTAACTGTATAAGGCCTTAAACTACTCAATCCATCTATCATACCAGTCCAACCACAATCCGGCCAGAACAAGAAGAATTGAAGTTCCTCAGCTGAGGACCTCAGAACTCTTCCGACTCACTACGACTAAGCACTACACTCTTCAACTTCGGAACTGAGAGAGTGGTGTTTGGGTAGTGCCTAAGCTGGCCCGGATTGCCACTTGTCGGCTTCTGTGGCTAACCTGCTCGAGCCACATCAGCACTGCCTACCATGGCCACATAATGGAAGGGCGCCCCATGGATGTAGAGTCCTACACGAACAAGGAATCACATCCCACTGAGGAAGAGGCAACCTCCCTAGCTCCTCAAAGGACAACATCATCCCAACAACTCCAAAAGCCTAATCCGATTACAACACGGATACTCGGCTATAAATAGACACCTCTCACTCAAGGTAAAGGACTTTTGACTCTCTACTCACCTCAACACCCATTGCCCTCTCTCACTACTAACTTGAGTGACGGAGTGCCTACCCGAGGAATAACTCCTCGGCTGAGTCCTTTTGTGTTCACAAATCTCTTTGGTGCACAACTTCATCTTTCCACCTTGTGCTCGCCTAGTTGGCAGGACTATCTGATTGCATCATCGGTTTGAGACACATCGGATTAGGCAACATCATTCATGAAAATATAGAAATACAAAAACGTAACAATTCCAACTTAAATTAATTGGATTTGGACTCAATTTGGCTTAATTCTTACCCATTTTATAGTCCTACAAGGGTTCAAGTTGGTACCCAATTTAAAAATTTTGGCCCTGGATTTGAGTTAATGAACTCAAACTTTAACATATACTCAAGCCAAGAGCACCCAAGTGAAACCCCTACTATCAAGTTCAGACCCAACTTATGAGAAAAAGGGTCTATCTTGGACTTGTGTAATAGGTAGGGGTGTCAGCAGTATTCAAAAATCCAATTTTGAATTCAAGATTCGACAAAATCGAATCAAATTTGGATATCCTATTCATACCAAATAGTTAATCGGATTTGAATTCGGATATGACCTAATTCGATTCAATAAGTATCTGAATTCGAACAATTATTTATTTTTTATATATAATATACAAAATATTTAAATGTTTAATATAATTTATATATATATATAATAATTAAATTATATAAATAATTTATATATTTATATACTTTATATAAATAAAATATTTATTATATATATATTAATTACCTAAAATAATTAATTAGTCGAATTCAAGTCAAATCGAATATTCAAATATTTAATCAAATTCAAATATGAATATTAATTCTCAATATCAATTCAATATCGAATCGAATTTGGATATTAAATTTTCTAATCGGATTCGAATTAAGATATTGTCTGATCCAATTCAAATTTATCCATTTATACCCCTACTGTTAGGATCATCAGATTGGTTTGGGTCTATTGGATCCACCTAGCCTATTGACTGGTTTAATTTTGTTGCAAAAAGATAAATACAATGGATCTCTATTTCTTATGTGTTCACCAAAATACTCTGGTTCGTACAAAAGGCAATTAATTGGTTAAGTCAAATTGCAATGAATTCAATTGCAAACTTATGGAGATGGCTAGCTTCAAATAGGGATGACATGAAAGCACTAAGTGCGCCCTTATTTAATAAAAAGGGCACTAAGTGCTGATGGCTAAATATGATCTTTCATCTAAGTGCCATTATTGACATAAAGGCAATGGAAGAACGGTCTCTTGTATTTAACCCACATTAGCGAGTATTTCATGTCAATCACACTTTTGACATTCTTCCTTTATTCTATTGATCATTTTTATATATAGTAAAACTGTACGTGGAGGGTATTTATTGTCGTTCAATTCAAAGACCTAACTTCAAATTTCTTATAGTTTCTATCAAAGTTTTCAACAAGTGGTTGAACCATAGAGTTGGATTTATTGGTTTGTCAATTGGACACATTTGTTTAGTATGTTTTAACATAAACCAATTTATTGCTAAAAAAAAAAGCATTGACTTGGTCAAAAACCAATTTTTTTTTTTTTTGTATTTTAGCTACTTCTATTTGTACTTACAATAATTCTCACTTTTTCAAATATATTTTTGTTTAACATGAAGAATATATAATATTAATACATGTTCAAAATTTTCCATAAAATTTATAAAAAAATCTATATTTTTATTTTTATTATTTAATTTATAACATAAAAAATTACTTATTTAACAAGAGGAAATGCAATTTCAATATATTGTTTGATATTGGTTTTTAATATTGGGGTCAAATAATAGATTGGTTAACTAACTACCCAATTCAAGGTTGTAGGCTCATTTACCACCAAACCACTTGCCTACAGTGGCCTAGCTAATTAAATCATGGAACCATTTGACATGGTTAGTGGAGTCATGTGTTAGACATTAATGCTTTATTCTTTTTCTAATTTTTATCTCATTTCCATCATTAATGAAAATAATTCTCATTTATCACACTTTTTTTATATGATGAATATATATAATATCATAGAACGTACCCAAATTTATCTACATTTTCTATAATTTTGTGTATTTTATTATTTAATTATAACATCATGGGTTGATCCATTTGATATGGACAATTGAACCACTAATCTACTTGGATGGAAAAAACCATTTTACTTTTTTGGTTGATTTTAAATCTTGTATTCCATTTTCATCATTAATAAAAGTAATTCTTATTTTTATATTTATTTTTGTTTAATATTATGAATATATAATATTAGAATTGTATCAAAATGCTTTATACAAAACTTATATTTTTCTTTGAATTTCTATATTTTTTAATATTTATTTTTTAGTTATGACATCATAGATTAACTCATTTGACCTAGAAGATTAGATCGTTAACCTACCATCTAGATATGATATTGGATTCATTTTCCGACTAGTTTTAAATTTTGCATTTAATTTATATCACTAATAAAATAATTATTATTCATCATAGTTATTTTTTATTTATATGATTAATATATAATATTATAGATGTGCCAAAAATTGTTTCGTTTTTTTTGTATTATTAGATTTTAAAATTTTTATTTTTAATTATACATCATGAGTTAACCCATTTGATCTGAAAGGTTGCACCACTAATCTGCCCCTAGATAGGAAAATTATTTCATTTCCCATCGGTTTTAAGTTCTATATTCCATGTCCATCATTAATAAAATTATGTCTATTTTATCATACTTATTTTTTAATATGACAAATATATAATAATAGAAATGTGTTCAAAATTTTTAAAATTTTTTTATTTTCTATTTTTTCTATTTTTCTATTTCTATGTTTTTATTATTTATTTATGACATCATGGAATTACCCATTTGACCCAAATGGTTGAACTACTTACTCACCACCTAGATGGAAAAATATGATTACATTTCTAGGTTTATTTTAAAAATATCAAATTTCATTATATTAATAACTATTGTGTATTGATTTATTAGTGAAATTAAATGATGAGAAACAAAAGTATAAATATTGGATTGAATGAGAGAGAGAGAGAGAGAGAGAGAGAGAGAGAGAATGTGATTTATTTAATGACTTAAATGTGAGGCTTGATGAGAGGTAATAATTGAATGCACTTAATAGTATTATTTTAGTTACATTTTCTACTTAAATCTTGTATTCCATTTTCATCATTAATAAAAGTAATTTTTATTTTCATATTTAATATTATGAATATATAACATTAGAACTATCTCAAAATGCTTTATACAAAGCTTATATTTTTCTTTGAGATTCTATATATTTTTTAATATTTATTACTTATGTATGGCATCATAGATTGACCCATTTTACTTGGAAGATTAGATCATTAACCTACCATCTAGATATGAAAATGGTTTCATTTTTAGGAAGGTTTTAAAATTTGCATTTAATTTATATCACTAAAAAAATAATTATTATTCATCATACTTATTTTTTGTTTATATGATTAAAATATAATGTTATAGATGCAAGGGTGAGAATTCGGTTTATTCGATTAAACACCCAACCGAATAAATTGAAAATTTATAAAACCAAATTAAAAAATAAAACCAAATTGAAACTAAATAATAAAAAAACCAAAATTTTTTATTTGGTTTTTAGTTATTTCAATTAAAACCAAATTTTAATAATGTATATACTATATTATATACATTATAACATATAATATATAATATATATTATGAAAGCAAATTTCATTATATTATACATTAATATATAAATAATATTATATACTATATACTATATATTATATATTATATATTATGTATTGCATACGATATACAAAAGTTTAGTTTATTTAGTTAACTGAATTAACCAAAACACTAAAACAACAAACTAACATTTTCAATTCGGTTTTAACCGAATTATGCTCACCCCTATAACAGATGTGTCCAAAATTGTTTGCATTTTTGTATTATTCATTTTTAAAAATTTTACTTTTAATTATACATCATGAGTTAACCCATTTGACCTAAAATGTTGAACTACTAACCCACCCCCTAGATAGGAAAATTGTTTCATTTCCCATCAGTTTTAAGTTGTATATTCAGTGTCAATCATTAATAAAATTATATCTATCATATCATACTTATTTTTTAATATGAGAAATATATAATAATAAAATTGTGTCCAATTTTTCAAACTACTTGTTTATGACATCATGGAATTATCCATTTGATCCAGATGGTTAAACTACTTACCCACCACCTAGATGGAAAAATATGATTTCATTTCTAGGTTTATTTTAAAAATATCAAATTTCCTTGAATTAATAATTATTGTGTATAGATTTATTAGTAGAATTTAATAGTGAGAAACAAAAGTATTAATGTTGGATTCAATGAGAAAGGATGTGATTTATTTAATGACTTAAATGTGAGACTTAACGAGAGGTAATTGAATGTATTTAATAGTATTATTTTAATTACATTTTCTGCCCTTACAATGGAGGTCAACCAAATTCAAGAGAATGGGTATTTTAGTAAAGAAAATTTTTAGAAGCCAATACCTTATTCACACTTTTATAGGTAACTAATAAAAGTACACGCGCGTTGCATGTGGCAATATCGAATGATGATGATGAAGATAATCAGCAACCAAATGACCTTATTAGTCGAACCATTAACCTATTTAACTAGGTAAACGGACTATGATTAAGACATTAATTCATTTATTTTCTTTGTATTGTAGCCATTTCTATCTTTACTAAAAATAATTCTTATTTTTCAAATATATTTTTGTTTAATATGAAGAATATATAATATTAATGCATGTTCAAAATTCTCTATAAAATTTTCTATATTTTTATGTTTTATTATTTAATTTATGAGATAATAAAAATTACTTATTTACCAAGAGGAAATGTAATTCCAATATATTGTTTGAATATTGGTTTTTAATATTATGGTCAAATTAATTATTTATATATATCATTTACATATAATATATATGTTATTTATATTGCATTTTTGTAAACTTCTTATATGATGAAAATAGTTGAAAAAATACTTATATTTTTTTGTTTTTCTTTATTTCAACTATTATATTTTCTTTTCCTTTTACTAATTTATTATTTTTTAAATTAAATCAGATTGTATCAGATTCGGATATCCAACACCTTGATCATATTCAGATTTGAATCAATATTTTTTAGATCTGATCATATCTTCAGATTGAATCAAATTCGAATATACCCTGATTCAAATCCAATCCAATCTGTTTGCATCCCTAGCTAAATAAATCGTTGAACCATTTGACATTGTTAGCGGGGTCATGTGTTAGACATTAATGCTCTTTTATTTTTTATCCCATTTCTATCATTAATGAAAATAATTGTCATTAATCACACTTTTTTATATGATGAATATATAATATTATAGAATGTACCCAAAATTATCTACAAATTTCTACATTTTCTAGAATTTTATGTATTTTACTATTTAATAATAACATTAAGTGTTGATCCATTTGACATGGATAGTTTAAATACTAACCCTTCACTTGGATGGAAGAACCATTTTTTCTTTTTCGGTTGATTTTAAATCATGTATTACATTTTCATCACCAATAAAAGTAATTCTTCTTTTTGCATGTGGCAATATCAAATGATGATGATGATGATAATAATCAATAAACAAAGGACCTTATTGGTTGAACCATTAACATATTTAACCAGGAAAATGGACTATGATTAAGACATTAATTCATTTTTTTATTTGTATTTTAGCCATTTCTATCTTTACTAACAATAATTCTCATTTTTCAAACATATTTTTGTTTAATATGAAGAATATATAATATTAATGCATGTTCAAATTTCTCTATAAAATTTATAAAATTTTCTATATTTTTATGTTTTATTATTTAATTTATGAGATAATAAAAATTACTTATTTATCAAGAGGAAATGCAATTCCAATATATTATTTGAATTTTGGTTTTCAATATTATGGTCAAATCAATTATTTATATATAATATATATGTTATTTATTATTTATTTATGAATAATTTATTTATATTGCATTTTTGTAAACTTTTTATATGATGGAAATAGTTGAAAAAATACTTATATTTTTTGCCTTTTTTATTTCAACTGTTATATTTTTCTTTTTCTTTTAATAATTTATTAATTTTTTAAAAATTAAATTGGATCGTATCATGTTTGAATATCTGATATCTTGATCGGATTCAGATTTGAATCTACATTTATGAGATCCGGTCGAATCTTTCAATCAAATTAGATTTGAATATACCCTAATTCAAATATGATCCGATCTGTTTGCATCCCTACCAAACCAATTGCCTACAATGACCTACCTAATTAAATTATTGAACCATTTGACATGGTTAGTCGGGTCATGTGTTAGACATTAATGCTCTTTATTTTTTATCTTAATATCTCATTTCTCTCATTAATGAAAATAATCCTCGTTAATCACACTTTTTTATTTGATGAATATATAATATTATAGAATGTACCCAAAATTTACCAACAAATTTCTATGTTTTCTAGAATTTTATGTATTTTATTATTTAATAATAACATCCATTTGACATGGATAGTTTAACCACTAACTCATCACTTCGATGGAAAAACCATTTTGCCTTTTTGGTTGATTTTAAATCATATATTCCATTTTCATCATCAATAAAAGTAATTCTTATTTTCACATTTATTTTTGTTTAATATGATGAATATATAACAATAAAATCGTATCTAAATGCTTTATACAAAGCTTACATTTTTCTTTGAGTATATATATCTATATATATATATATATAATATTTGTTACTTAGTTATGACATCATAGATTGACCCATTTGACCTAGAATGTTAGTCCATTGACCTACCTACCATCTAGATATGGAAATAGTTTCATTTTCAAATTGGTTTTAAATTTTGCATTTCATTTATATCATTGATAAAATAATTACTATTTATCATACTTATCTTTGTTTATATTATTAGTATATAATATTATAGATGTGTCCAAATTGTTTCATATTTTTTTGTACTAATCTATTTAAAAAATTTATTTTTAATTATACATCATGGCTTAACCTATTTGACTTGAAAGGTTGAACCACTAACCCACCCCTATATAAGAAGATTATTTAATTTCCCATCAGTTTCGTGTTGTATATTTGATGTCCATTATTAATAAAATTATGTCTATTTTATCATAGTTATATTTTAATATGACAAACATATAATAATAGAAACGTGTCCAATTTTTTTCAAAATTTCTTTTTTTGCTATATTTTTTGCATTTCTTATATTTCTAAGTTTGTATTATTTATTTATGACATTATGAAATTATCCATTTGACCCAAATGGTTGAAGTACTTACTCATGACCTAGATAGAAAATATGATTTTATTTCTAAGTTTATTTTAAAAATATAAAATTTCATTCTATTAATAATTATTGTGTGTGGGTTTATTAGTGGGATTTAATGATGATAAACAAAAGTTTTTTTTTTATTTCTAAATTTGTATTATTTATTTATGACATCATGAAATTATCCATTTGACACAAATGGTTGAACTACTTACCCACCACCTAGATGAAAAATATGATTTCATTTCTATATTTATTTTAAAAATATAAAATTTCATTATATTAATAATTATTGTGTATGGATTTATTAGTGGAATTTAATGATGATAAACAAAAGTCTAAATGTTGGATTCAATGAGAGAGAATGCGATTTATTTAATGAATTAAATGTGAGACTTAATGAGAGGTAATCAAATATACTTAATGGCATTCTTTTAATTATATTTTTTGCCTTTCAATGGAAATGAACTAAATTCAAGAGGAGGGGTATTTTAGTGAAGAAAAATTCTAGAAGCCAATACCTCCTCATTCGCACTTTTATAAGTAGTATAGATATAAATATATTTTGAAGGGCTATACAACAGGGGTAGCCCATAACCCTCCCCCACCCAGGTGTAGGTGGGATTCGATCCCAAGTCTCTGCTATAACCAGTAGGAGAATTCGGATTAGCTGAACAACCATCACATTCAACCAAACTTTGCTTGTAGCAGGAGACCTACCAACCAATTGGTTGGCACCTTGCTTTCTGTGCTTTAAGTGATGTTTAACATTCCACTATTTGATGGAGGATATACAAATACCAAGGTTACCTACTCAAGCATGTAGAATCATGATTTAAAGTATTGATATGCCCAATATGCATGAACAGGCATACTGGGTCTTTTGATGCTTTGTAACTTCTTCATTTTTAGCTTTTTTTTTTCAAAAGTATTTTAGGGGTCAGTTTTAATTTTGCCTATCGCTTGAAAGTGCCAAAATTCTAAAGCACCTCTTATTTGAGGTTTCAGAAAGCAAATGATATAATATCGTATATGGGGTGTATTGTATCGAAACTTTGAAACTTGAGTAGAATATTACTCCTGTAATTTGGAGCAATACATCCGCAAGTACACATCCCATTTTGAGAATGGGAATGCATCAAAATTTTATTTTAATAGTGTCCCCTTGTTTCTTGCCTTCTAAACAATACCTGCTGGACCATGGAAGAATTTAGAGCATCTATTTTTTTTATAAATGCCATAATGGGTAGCAAATTTTCTCCTCATTCCTCAACCAACATCTGGACTGGTTTCACTATAGGGCACTTCTTTAGAATGTGGCTTGCATCTTCACTACCCATTAACCCAAACGCCTAGAACCAAAGAAGTGTCGCAAAACATGGATGTATTTCCCATGTAAAACGTTTTTTCAGTTGCACCTTGTGTTCTACAAGGCTTAGTCTATATGTGGTGCAATTTCCTTTTTATTAGTGCAAAGGTATGGGGGTTGTCGGCCGGGCAGTAAATACTAGGGGGCACCTAGAGTTCCCCTCCATCCAGGTTCTCTTCTCTGGTTGTAACCTCCCCACTCACCGCCTTCCTTCTCACCCACCGCCCTGCGGTTGAGTGTAAGATTGATTCCCTTCCTCAACTCTAGCTGGAAAATCTCGCCCTTCCCACTCCCCCCTCCTATTCTCATCTACATGGAAATGAATGGAAGTATCGTGGAAGTAGTAGAAGACCCCCAACTGGGAAATGACGGAAGATCGGGTAGTCGATACCCCCTCGTTTGCAAAGTGTTTACCCAAATGTCAATAAATCACTCTGGAGTGAAGAGCATGCTCTTACAAGCCTGGGGCCATATCAAAGGTTTTGAGGTTAGTAACCAGGTAGGTGACCATTTCCTATTTTTTTTCCCTTCAGAAAGAAATAGAGAAGAATTTATAAAGAAAGGGCCTTCATCTTTTATGAACTACCTAATACTAACTTGCAAATATGAAGACGGTTTGGGAATAGATGAAGTGCGGCTCCAACACTACACTGCCTGGATGCAAATCCACGACTTACCTTTGGACCAGTTGGCAGAGTCTATGGCAATAAAGTTTGGCACCACCACTGGTAAAGTTTTGAAAATCCAAAAACAGAAGCAAGACCAGCCATGGAAGGATCATTTGAGGGTTCAAATATAGCTAGATATTAAATCCTCGGTCAAGCCAGGATACTATCTCTATAGGAAAAATAGAGAACCTCGTTGGATAGAGTTTTAGTATGAAAAATTCCCTACTTTCTGTTACCAATGTGGCTATTTGGGGCATGACAAGAAACACTATCAAAGCCCAGTGGAGGAACATGGGGAGTTTGATGAAGACTCGGAAAGTGAAGACTTGGGAGGTTTGAAAAGAAGATACTCCCTTGGGAGTTTTGGGCCATGGATGCATGCTGAGTTTCTCTACAAGAAAGAAAATCGAGCAGCAATGGTCCAAGAAAGAGAAAGGTGGGAGAGAGCACAAAAAACCAGAACAGTGGTAGAAGACCAAAGACAGCATGGCAAACAAGCCGGCACCAGAGACAGGGATGGAGAGGGGTCATCCTCTAAATCCCTGGGAAGCTTCCTCTCTAACCCGCCCTCCCCAACAGAGAGCGGTGGGTACAAGACACATGGAAATATGTTGTTGGTAAATGATGATACACAAGATCACCATAAAGCCATTAAGGAGAGGTATGTGCATCGGAATATTCCTCAACAAGCGCATGACCACCTATATGGAGACAAAAGCTGCAACATGTTGGTGTGCCCCCTCCTTTCATCGGATCAGCCGCTAGGTCAGGAAATCATTTCTTGCATAGAGAACTTATCTTTCCTTTTGCAAACAACTTTACATCATTTCTCCTTTAAAGGCCCCACCAATATGGAACGGAGAATGCAAGAAACTCTTCCAACAATAAATGTCTTTACCTCTATAATCCAAAATCACTTTTCCACTGGCTCGAGCCAAATGGAAGAAAAAGCCCAATAGAAAAAGGAAAGTAAAAGGCAAAAAGTAAACAATTCAAATGAAAAAGGGGCCCAAGTACCTACAAATGGCCAGGCAGGCAATCGAGCAAAGGATAAAGGAAAGCAGATTGCTCCAAAAGTAGGCAGACCTCGCTACATGAGGAAAAACTCCTTGATGATGGATGCCAGGAAAAATCAAATGATGACCATGGAGGAATACCAGGGTTGTCGATCACCATGAATCTCTTAATTTGGAATTGCTAGGGTCTAGGGAAAACCTTGGCAATTCAAGCTCTTTGGGATCATTTATGGACCCACACCCTACAATTAATTTACCTCATGGAAACAAAAATAGATTCTTGGAGACTAAAGCGCCCTTTGGAGGTTTACGGTTTTCACCAGCTTATAGCAGTGGAATCATATGGTACTGCCGATGGTTTTGTTGTAGCTAGGAAGACTGATGTAATGGTTTGTGCCCTCCCAGTCTCAGGAAATATTATCGACACTGAAGTAAATGCAAATGCTACAAAATCATCATGGCGCTACACTTTTATTTATGGATCTCCTGTCAAAAGTCAATGAGGCCAAGTTTGGAATGAGATCAGAGAAATTGGGTCATCTATAACTTCCCCTTGGATGGTGGTGGGAGATTTCAATGAGATACTTTACCCAGAGGAGAAACAAGGAGGACGTTAGAAGAATAGGGCTCGGTTTTATCTTTCAGCTCAATGCTAAATGATTGCAACTTGACGGATTTAGGAAGCCATGGAAATTGGTTCACTTGGTCAAATCGTCATTCAGGAGTGGGCCTTATTTGACAAAGTCTGGATAGATTCCTTGCAAATTCAGAATGGAAGCTAGACTTCCCAGATGCTATAGTGTTTAATGAAGCTACAATTGGGTCAGATCATGGCCTTGTAATTCTCCAGTGCTCTTCCCTCCAATGGCGTGGTTTTAGACCTTTCCGGTTTGAAGTGGCCTGGACCACCCATCAACAATGTGAAGAAATCATCCAACAATCTTGGAATGACTCTGATGATAGAACCTTGGGCTATAAGTTGGGAGTTTGTTGTCGGAATCTGAAATAGTGGAACAGAAGCTCTTTTGGTCATATCCATACAAAGATAAGAAACCTTAAGACACAACTGAGAGAAATTCAATCACTTGATTAGAGCACTGACAAATCCATGGAAGAGGAACATTTGCTCCGGGAATTAAAGGTGGAGATGCATAGAGAAGAACTCTTGTGGAAACAAAAAGCAAGAAATACCTAGCTGAAAGAGGGAGACGGGAATACCAGATTTTTTCATCAATTAGTGATCCTTCGAAGACAGGTAAATCGAATTTACTGCATAAAAAATGAATAGGGACATTGAGTGAAAAATGAAAAGGACAGAGGAGGTCATTTATAATTATTTCAAAAGTGTATTCACCTCAGGGCTTCATAAAATTTTACATAGCATTATGAATGTTCACCTAAATTGTTTAGATGTAGAAACAGTAGATGCTCTGAGTCAACCACTTTTACAAGAGGAAATTCATAAAGCAGCTTTTGAAGTGGGAGCACTCAAATCCCCAGGCCCTGATGGTTTCCCAGGAATTTTTTTTCCAAAAATATTGGAGCATTGTAGGAAAGAAGGTGGTGGAGTCGATCCAGAACTGGTTTCATATAAGCACTACCCCTGAATCGGTAAATTTCACAAGCATCACCCTGATCCTAAAGTGCAATCACCCTGAGGAGGTAAGTCATTTTCGGCCCATTAGTCTTACAAATGTAACTTACAGGATTCTTGCAAAGTGCATTGTAAATAGGCTGAAAAATGTAATGCTAATGTTAATTGATGATAACCAGAGTGCTTTTGTGCAAGGTCAAATGATCTCTGACAATATTGTCATGGCACATGAAGCATATCATTTCCTAAAGCATAAAGTAAAAGGGAGAGCATGATATATGGCGATTAAAATAGATCTTAACAAAACTTATGATCACCTGCAGTGGCCCTTCATCATGGTAGTAATGGAGAAGATGGGTTTCAACTAATACTAGAGAAAACTCATTTATAGTTGTTTATCCATTGTTAACTTCTCTTTCAAGATAAATGGCACTCAAAGGGGTAAGATAAAATCTTCTAGAGGCATTAGGCAAGGAGACCCATCTCCCCTTACCTCTTCATTTTCGCCATGCAAGTTCTCTCGGCGACAATTCATGAAGCCACTTGGAATGGAGTTCTCAAAGGAATCCATATCTGAAGAAGAGCACCTCCTTTATCTCATTTGTTTTATGCAGACGGTTGCATTATGTTCCTCAAAGCTGATATTCAAAATGCCATAAATATTAAATCCATTATGGACTCCTTTTGCAAAGCCTCAGGGCAGCTCATAAATTTCAGTAAATCTGAAATTTATTTTAGTAGGAATACTCCCCAAAAGTTTAGAAGAATCATATGTCGGGTGATGAAAATAAATGAGAAGAAGCTGAATTCAAAGTATTTGGGCCTTCCCACCATTGTGGGTGCAAACAAGAAGGAAGTTTTCAGTACCACATCAGAAAGGGTCCGAAGCAAAGTATAGAGTTGGAAAGGTAAGTTGTTATCACAGGTAGGGAAAGAAACTCTAATCAAAGCAGTCGCAACAACTTCTCCAATGTACTACCTAATTCATTTCCGAATCCCTACAAATATGTCTTCACAGTTCAATAGCCTACTCTCCAATTTTTTTTGGGATCAGAAAGAAAATGAAAGAAAGCTTCATTGGATCAGGTGGGAGAGTTTGTGTGGGGCAAAGAATATTGGGGAGCTCAGTTTCCGAGATTTTAAATCTTTCAACTGGGCTTTGTTGGCAAAGTTGGCATGGCGTCTTATTCAAAATCAGAACACTCTATGGGTACAAATGTTAAAGATGATATACTTCCCAAGAAGCTCCTTCCCCGAGAATCATAGGGGAAACAAAGATTATTGGCTCTAGTAGAGCACCAAATATGGTTTTGAACTATTGAAGAAAGGTCTAGTTTGGAGAATTGGGGATGGTAATTCGGTAAACATATCGGAGGATCCATGGCTTCCTTCATCTACATATTTCAAAATCCAATCCCCCACCCATCAAACTGTGAGATTTTGAAAGTAAAGGACCTAATACTTGAGAACCCCCGCCATTGGAACTTGCAATTGATAGAAAGGGCTTTCACTAATACAGAAGCCAAACATATTGTGACCATTCCTCTAAGCATGGAGCCCCATGAAGACAAACTCGTTTGGTTTTATAACAAAAATGATGAATACAGTGTAAAATCTGGCTACCATGTTGCATGGAAAATAAATAGAGATAGTGGAAGCCATCGGAGATCCACCCATCACCATAGACAGGTTAATCACCAGGTATGGAAAACGATTTGGAGATTAAAAATTTCGTTGAAAATACATAATTTCTTATGGCGAATGTGTTCCCAAGCTATAGGGGTGAATGATCTTCTAAGAAAGAGAGACATTGAAACAACTTCTTCATGCTTGCGTTGTGATCATGACATAGAGGATATTATTCATCTCATCCTCAGGTGTGACTTTGCAAGGGCAGTTTGGTTTCTTTCCCCCGTAGCCCTAAAGGTAGATGAAATCTCATGTAAAAGTATTGATGCTTGGGTAGCAAACTGGTGCAACAATCAATTATATCCAATGGACGAGAAACCGAAATGGGCAACATTCTTTGGGATTTATCTGCTAGAAAATCTGGTTGGCTAGAAATGAATTTATTTTCAGAGGATCTTAGATCACCCCAGGGGAAGTAGTAAAACAGTCAACTCACCTATGGTTGGAACTTTTCCCCCTTGAAGAACAAGAAACCCCCATTGAGACCGTCCAAAACACCATTGTAATTCGTTGGATCCCCCCTCCATCCTTAATGTTTAAGGTAAATTGCAATGCAAGTTTTGACAAATCTTCGGGCTGAACGGGCATAGCTTGTGTCATCAAGAATTCAGACAGGGAGGTCATTGGAGCAAGGGGTTTAAGAATCTGGTGTACTTCAGTCCTAGACGCAGAAACAAGAGCCATAAGACTCGGATGTGAGGAACCAATTAATCAAGGCATTCAGAGGTGCATTTTGCAGTCTTATTCTCTTCAAGCAATAGAGATTATAGCAGCGCCAACAGAACACAGGTTCTCCCCCCTACATGCATTGTGGTCGGACATTGGTAGCCTTTCTCGATGGTTTACTCATGTAACTTTCCAGCATTGTAACTGGAGGGCAGACCGTCTGGCTCATGCCATTGCAAATGCTGTGAGGACTTTAGGAGGTAGTGGCATGGAGTTGTTACTTTTCCCCCGTTGGTTTGGACCGTTTTGGTCAATCTCTTATGAAGACATGTATCCCCCCTAATTGCTTTTTTTTTTTAATGAAAAGCTGCTTATCTCCTATTTACTAAAAAAAAAAAAAAAGTGCAAAGGTATGGGACTGTAAATTCTGGTATCTTTGTTTCAGCTTTTGTCTTGATTTGATTAGAGGTGCAATTTGGGTGAGCCCAGGCACAACCCTAATATATCAAATTTTAGTGCAGGCTGGGCTCATGTTGAAGAGTTGGAGCGGGCTTGAGTTGCATTGAAACCTGATCCAGTCCACCTAACTTGCACCCTTATGTTTGATTGTATGCATCAGAATGAAATAAAATAAAACTTGAAGCAAAAATGAACCGAAATACAAATTCTTCTCATTTACTCATACATATGTACTGATGAACTGAAGCTTGAAGATTAAACCTCAAAAAATATACATACATACATACATACATGTGAGTATGCATATATAACTTCAACTCAATTAAGTCGGGTTTAATATTTTTGAATCATAACACAACCTCCAACCTTTGGGCTAACTTGGCTGGATTGCATCCTGACATGAGTCAGCTAAATTCAGATTGTTAAGGCTATGTTTGGTTTGAAGGAACATGTACAGAAATGAAGGGAAACCTTTACAAACCTTGCATTGGATTCCCTATCTTTCCCTACCTTTTCCTTCAAACCAAACATAGCCTAAAATTATGGGTAATAGGGGTATTCACGGTTGAGTTGAATGCAATTTGGAAAAGATCTGAAATCAAGCCTATAAAATATGGTCTGAGAATTTTTCAGACCAAACAAAACTATTTTGATTTGGAAACCAAACCAGAATAAATCAGACCAAATCAAACTATTTTATATGGAAAGAAACCAGATTAAATCATTTTTATTATGGTTTGGTGAGGTTTCTAATATGTTTTGGACCATTTTGTTGGCTTAACTCTTTAGAAAGCCCAAACAACATCTATGCATAAATAAATAACAAAAATCTTTTAGTTATCATAGTTTTAAATCATCATAATTAATATGCTATGTAAACATTAAATTTGGTTAGAATGAATATTTGAAGACCCTAAAGTGAATTCTATTGAACATCAGATGTAGTTTTAAGAGTTTATTATTACACGCAATTTGGTTTGGTTTATAAAATTCAAAGAACGAACCTAAGTTATAAACCTAAATATAAAAGAATTTCAAACCATTTCAAAGTCTAGACCAAATCAAAGTGCTAATTTTAGTTGGGGTCGGTTCAGTTTAGTGGTCCAAACCAAGCCCATAGATTATAGATTATAGTGTCAAAAAATCAAACCTAGATCTCTTGCAAGCAAAAACTCTGCCACACAGCATTTAACCACACATTGGGAATATCTTCCATATATGTTTGCTGAAATCATAGGAGACATTCCCATTGGATTCCAAGTTCAGATATGCTACCAATATAATGCTCCCAACATTAGGGATGGTAATGGGGCAGAGGGGTCACTCCCCAACCCCATCCCGACGAAAATCCCTATCCCCATCCTTGTTAGCGGGGACAAGGTTATCCCCATTCCTGTGGGGATCCCCAATCCCCATGATTTTTTATGACGTTAATCACTTTGGGTTTTGTTTTTATTTGATTTAAAAGATTAAAAAAGAAGAAGTAATTAATACTATAAGATTCAAATATATTTAAACATCTTTCATCATATTTTAAAAAATATTAATATATATACATATATATAACGGAGAATGAAAATTTACCGATCCATGTACTTGTTGGGAAAAGTCATTCCTATCCCTACCCCATTTGGGATGGATCCCACAAGGGTAGGGAAAGAGTCTAAATCACCTGCCATAAAAAATGTGTTCCAACACCCTACCAACATCATTTGACTCTGCACATCTCATAAATGACAGGTAGACCTATTAATGGGCTGGGCCAGGCTGAGTTTGGGCTGGGCTTTGCCCCTGAATTAATAGAATATATTCAGGCCCGAGCCCGAGCTCAGCTAGAAAATTGGAAAAGATTTTTTTTTTCTTTTTTATTCAATAAAAAGTATTTTATATTATAAGACAACAAAACCTAAAAAATAATGAAAGATCTCACTATTAATTAAAAAAAGAGAAGAATAATAAAGAAAAAATATATTATATATATTTTATTACAAAATATATTTTTATTATCTAATACATTATCAAGTTTGATTGGCCAAAAAAAAGGTTAGGCCCAGTGTTTTAGGCCCGTGCTTAGCCTATGGGCCTGAAATCCTGTCCAGGTCTGACTTACATCAGGCTGGACCGGTCCATCGGGTTACCTGGCCCATGAATAGGTCTAATGGCAAATCTCTCTTTTATGGTGGGGCCCTATTTAATAGAGAGATGTGTGGTGTGAGATCAAATTGGTAGGGTGTTGGAACGTATTTTTTTTGGCAGGAGATCCTAATTTACCATCCCGACCTAACAGTTTCCAAACCAGCACTACAACCGCATATCGGGAACACTTCCCATTAACGATAAAGGAGATGTTCCCAATGTGCAGCTGCAGTCGTCAGTTGGTCTGTTGGAGTTGGGTGCGTTGTATTAGTTGCAGGGTCGTCGCCAAAAACCCAAACACTCTCCCCCCCCCCCTCTCTCTCTCTCGCTCGTTTTCCTTCAAAATTTCCCGTACTTCCTCGCCGGCGAGACGACGACGGGTATCAGCGAAAGAGAAACTATCAAGGTAAGCTTCCTTTCATCCTTGGGTCTTATTTCAACCATGGGCAATCCTCACCTTCTCTGGCGAAACCAGCTCGGCCAAGGAAAATTTCAAGGATTCTTTCTTTTTTAACAAATATAAAAAGAGGTCGCATTCTAGATCCTGTTTTGCATTTCTGTAACGGCACAAAGGCTCGTTCAGATGGTCATTAGTTGGCGTGACTGAAAGCATTACGGTTATTGATCAGCATTTCGGTTATGTTTTCTTAGGACTTAAAATATAATAGATTATTTAAGAACAGTTGAGCTTTTGTTATGATGATTAAATAAGGGTTTCGCCATTCTTGGTGGCTTCCTTTTTCACTTTCTTAGACAAGTTAATTATGAAAACCAAGGAATTTATCTTGCCTTTTGTAAGTGTCACCTTGATTGTTCTTCGATGAATTTGCTATAGTCTTTGTTTTAAACGATTTTTCTTAAAATATGCTCTTCATGGAGTGGAATAGCGAAATATGATTCGTGTAGCTGACCCCATATAGTTAGGATAAGGCTTTTTTGCGTTGAGTTGAGTGGAGAGGAACATTTTGCCTAAATGTCATTAGTAACCAAAAGAAAATCAGTTTCAAATACAGTTTGCTGACAAATGCTCTCCCAATCATTCCATGTAATTGATCTTTAAAGCTTTAGTTTGTTGGATGACTACTCTGTTCTTCTCCAGTTCTCCTTCATTAACTGTCATTTTACTCCCATTTTTTTTTAAAAGAAGAAGTCCAGTTTTGCAAACTGAGTATTATTGACTTGGTTTTGGCAAGAAGAGCAGGTGTCATTGTTTAAGCCTTAATTATTTTCAGGATATTGATGGCAGAAATTTTGACTACTTGGGCTTTGTGGATTATGTTTTAGGTTTTGTTTGGTGTCTTAAGTCTGGAGGAAGCTTAAATTTTGGCATCTTGGTGCTGATTTTTGTTTCTTTTTTAAATAGTGTTTTGTGGACAGAATTTGGATTGATTCTTGTCTTTGAATTGAACTGATTGCCCCCCTGAATCTGGTTGTTGGCAACTTGCTTTTGCCTTGCTTAGCAGCTTGCAGTGGGGCCTCTTGGCTTCCTGTGTTCTGCTGCTAAAAAGCTTCACTTTTATGTTATGTGAACACTTAAAATGGGTGTCATACCATGTTAGACATGCATGGACACCAACCCTTGTAGATTCATTTTTTTTTTTGGGTAGCCTTGTAGTTTTTTTTTTTCCTTCCCTGATAAGGATGATACATACCGTATGGACTTTAGATTTATCCCAGTGTACAGTTTAAACCTATACATATTGTTTGGACACCAACCCTTCTAGATCCCAGTGTACACTTTAGTTTCATCCAAACAAGTGCAATTAGAATATAATCAATATATATATATATATATATATATATATATATAGTGAACTATTTATCCAATATATATATATATATATATAGTGAACTCCAACAATACTGCTTGCCATCTAGGCAATAATTTTATTTTAAATGATGGGGATTCTAATGCAGACCTTTTCCTCATTCATCTGGATTCCCACATGAATTCCAAAAATTCACTTTACTCGATTTCACATTGGTGTTGGATTACCTATTTTCATGATAGACATTTGCTCACTTTAAACCCATGGACAATAGAAATTTCAATTTGCTACTGTGATTATTTTGCACAACCAAGTGCATTTTTTTCCTTAAAGGCATCTAATAGGACAGTCTTGTTCAACAATGGAAACCCAATAGAAGTTATGTATCTGCTCAGCTGAAACCCCCTGTTTATTTACTTTTGCTTTTATGTTGTAAACTTTGATTAGAAAAGATGCAAAAATCTGTCAAATGGCATCCTGAAAGTTTCTCTATTGTACTTCTTTTTCTGCATTTGCAGATATACAGAAGTTTGTGAGATAGTTAAAGAAGAAAGGAATCAAGCCCTAAAATGGTTGTTAGGCTTCGATTATCAAGGTTTGGGTGCAAAAACAAACCATTTTATCGAGTTATGGCTGCCAATAGCAGATCTCCTAGAGATGGGAAGCATTTGGAAGTTTTAGGTTACTACAATCCATTACCAGGTAGGCTTGGGTATAATATTTCACTTTATCCCTATGTATTTGTAATCAACAAATAAAATCATATGTTCAACTTGTATTTTACTGATCTATCTTTTTTTTTTTCAATAATGTGGTTTCATTTTTTTAACTTTTCCTAATGTTGATTTTAGATTGGTCAGGACCACCTGTTAAATCATCTTCCATTCATTTATTTTTACTTCATAAAAACTTGCCTTTGGTATTCTTTTCTGTATATTGGTTTTGTTTCATTCTTACCCATCCGTTAAATATCTAGTTCATAGATTTATATATTTCCATTTTTTTAAAGATGTGACTTTTGGTGGATAATGGATACAAAAAGAGGATGGGGATGATGTTTTAGATCCTCCCACAGTAAATGATCTAGAAAATTCAAAGGTGCTACCCATACATAATCAGATTGAGCAATGTCCTATCTGACTAGATGATCTACTGATATATAACCCTGCCTAAGTGCCTATAGTCCATTCCAGAAACTTATCCAAGCAATCATAAATGAGGTTTTGATGTTCTACGGAAGTGCTGTGTTTGTGACAGCTCCTGTTCTGTTGGCATTTCTACACCACCTCCATTGCCAGCATTTGAATATTGAGTTGGCATTTCTACGGAAGTGCTGTGTTTGTAAATGGTCATATAAAGTTTCTACCTTTGTCACAGACTGAACCATCTCCTGTTTGCCCATCAAAAAAAAAAAAAAAAAAACAGAAAAAGAAAAAGAAAAAAAAGAAGAGGGGTGAATTCAAGTTCTTTTCTGAAAATAAGTCCATTCTTTGTAAACCAAATGAACATAAAGAAAGTGGCAGCAATTTTCTCCACTAGGTTTCAATTTTGGGGGTTAAATTTGGTGAACAGAAAGGTGTGGAATCCTTTGATGAAGGATTCCCAAAGATAAGATGGGGAGGACTAAGAATTTCCCAGCACTCAGACATTGCATAGTGTGACAACTCAAAATCTGGCTTTCCAGTTCATGAAAAGGTAGAATCACCACTCACCGTTTAGGGGAGGTGAGTGAGTACCCAAACTAGTTTGCCCTTACAAAGAAGGTCCTGGGGTTTTAATCTGGGGATGAGAAAGGGTTCTCCCCCAAACACGGTAAACCCCCCATTTATGATCTAAGCTTTCTTGAATAGAGCCTCAAACAATATTTTAACCAAAACAAAAAAGAAAGAAAAGCATGTTCATGCCATTGGGAGGAAAATGGACTGCTACCTACAATCCTTCCTTGCTTTGGTTTCAGTGTGGAATCTAGCAGACTGGTGGTTCTTGGGTACCCCTTTCCAGCTTCTCTGAATCCAAATCTTACAGAGATAGAAAGGATAGTAGGAACAAAGCAAGCCCTGCGTCCTGCATGAGCAATCCTCATATTGAAGAGGCCAAAAATGCAAATATGCAGCAAAGAAAAGAAAAAAAAAAAAAGAAAACAACAGGAAACTTAGAACTTCCTCTGGAATTTACCTGCAAGTTGTGAGGCATCCTTTTTTTTAAATCAATAACTGAATTAGATTCATTAAAATAAGAAAAAGGTACAAATATGTAGAAAGGGAGAGATAAACTCTCTTATCTCTCCCATACTGAACTCATATTACAACAATGCCCAAAATAGTCGGTTTCTTCTCACCCCTTGTTTAGCCAAAGTATCAGCAAAAGAGTTAGCATCTCTTTTCATCTATTGAATTGGGAGGTGTCCTTGTGTTAGGGCTAGATGTTTTGTGAGAGTGTTGCAAGAGAAAAAAAAATGGGAAAAGAGGGAAGGAGATTAGAGGCAATGGTGTGGGTAACAAGAGAGGAGGGAGGTGGGGAAAGGGGCAACACGGCCATGTTAACGAGAGTGGGGGCTTATGTATGTCTTTGTTTGATGCTTCTCCTAGGTGCCCCTCCTATTTATAAGAATCTGTTGGGGACAAACTAGGTTGAGTTAAAAAGGTTAGAGGGTAAAAGCGTCTAGGTAGGTATGAGGTAAGGGTAATTTGGAGAGGAAGGATTTATGGGGTAATTTTGTCTTCATACTTTAGGGGTATGAGGGTAAGATTGGAATGGTTTAGGAAAAGTAAGGTCACTTTAGGGTTTAAGATTGGAAGGTAGCGTATTTAGGGTGTTTTGGGTAAAAGAGAAAAGTTATGGCATATAGAGAGTGCAAGGTAGTCCTAATTGGTTGACCAATCAAAATTCAAGAAATGGAATCTTTTCAAATAGAGGGATGAATGGTAGTATTCTTGGGAAAATTTTGGTGGGCCCACATTTTTGAGGATTCTAGATTTGGTGGTGTCATCAGGTTAGTCTAAGAATGCTAAGTGGATGGAGATTTAATGGGTGAATGGTATTGGCTAGTGAGAGTCTGAAATGGAATCTTGGTTTAATCAAGGGTCAAGCGAGGGAATTTTAAAGTGAAATTTGGTAGGTAGGGTTTTAGGGGATTTGGAATCTAATGGTAGGGTCAGATGACTAGGTGATGTGTCATGATGGAAAATTTTGAAATAGGGGGTTTCGGCAAATGGGAAGGATTGAAATGGAATTTTGGTTTAATAAAGGGGGAAGTAAGGTTGTTTTAGGATGAAATTTGATGTGTGGGGGTGTAGGTATATAGTGTCCGCTCAGACCCTCAGAGAACATCAAACACTAAATTAACACCACGGGGTTGCATGCGGGTAACCCACAGTCAACTTTCCCAATGCGATAAACTCGTGGTTCGCTGCCCGCCTACAAGTCCATTTGCGACTTGAGTTAGGAGGAACCCGGGCTGAGCCCTTTGGCGAGAGAACCACACATGCCCAAATCCGCAATAGACCCATAGCCCTTCAAAAGACGTGGCAGAGCGCCATATAGGGTTAACAAAACGTTGCCCGCTGGGCAATGACGTCATAATTGCCACGCCAATTAAATAAGGTGCACGAGAGGTAGTAGCACATGTGAACAATGAGGGATCTTGAGGGGAAGGAAAGCCGATCCTTAGGAAAATCCTCATGAGACACATGGTGAAACCCCAATGGCACACTTAATGATTAACAACAAATCCAATATTCCCTTTCCTGATAGGAGACAAGCACCTTTATCTCCTACCTTTTGGGATCTTGGGATCTCCCCCATAAATAGAGATCCTCCTCGTATTGAAATTCATCATTTGACGCTCAACATTTGGCATCCAGTACTCAAGCACTCTTTCTCAGCATCCTTAGCCCCAAAAGCCTATTTCCCTACTCACTGGCCTCTCTCTGTCTTTCAAAGAGACCACTTACACCCAAGCCTTACCCAACCTACAGTGGGATTCAAGGTGTTTGGAGTTTAAAGGTAGGGTTTCGTGGATCATAGAAGGGTTAGGGTGTTTGAGAGGGTGTTCAAGCAATTTTTAGGCGGTTTTTAAGCAACTGTTGGGGTGACAGATAGACAAGGTATCTAATCTCAAGGATGCATTTCAGACAAGAAACTTGGATGATTTGGCTCATTTTGAGGGTTTAGATCAAGGAAGGAAGCAAACTTGAGGTCATAGGTATTGGCTAATAATAAAGCTTGATTTGGAATCATGGTTTAATAAAGGGACAAGGGTATTTCTTAGAACTGTAAAGTGGCCTGTGCTGCCCATGGGCTGACATGATATGTGGGCCTTGCTGGGCTTGGCTTGGCCACTGTAATAATTGGGCCATGCTGTGGCTTGGCCTAAATCCCCCAGTTGTGCTAGCTTTGGTTTTGAGGCCCACGAGCCGGCATAACACGGCATGACATGGCCCGCTATGAGCTACTCTGGCCCACTAAGAATATATCCATTGGGGGGTCCCCAACGACTATTTTTTTTGCTTTTTGGGGTGTTTTTTACATAAATACCCCTAATAACTATAATTTCCCCTGTTGTGTAGCTCATTTAACAACAACAAGAAAAAAAGCATTCAGTTAATGATATTGAGTAATCTAATTAGCCATTTTAAGACTTTGATCCATATTGTTGTAGAGCTTTTTGGTGTTTAAATAAATAAGGAATCAAGGTTCTTTGGAGCAGCTTTTTAATTGTCTGTTAGGGTCAATGCAAGTTGGGTACCAATTTGAAGAATTTACACTACATCAGGCCCAGACTTCTGGGTTGGGTTCATTCAAATTTAACAAAATGCAATGCCTGCTCAAGTTGCACCCCTATTGCCTATTGCCCACCACCCCATGGGAGTCTGCATGCAAAGTTATCTCTATGGTACATTATACTTTCCCAGGCTCATGATTGTGATTGTTTGGTGTGAGGATAATTTTCAAGGCGCCAAGGCGAGGCTGGGCGTTAGGGGTAGGGGTGCTCATGGTTCGGTTAACCGAATCGTGGGGTATTTTTTCAAACCGAACCGATTTGATCAGTTTTTTAAATACCCAAACCAAAACTGAACCGATTCAATTGGTTAACCGGTTCAATTGGTTCACTGGTGGACCGGTTAACCGCGGGCAGTTTTTCGGTTTTTTATGCACTTAAAATAAAAAAAATCTAAAACTGTTGGTGGACCGGTGGTTTCTGTCGGTGCTGGCCATCTATTATTCTCCTGTCGGTGCTGACCATCAGTTCAGATCTTGCATCGAGTCATGACGCTTCTAACAAAGTTATTTTCAGAGGTTCTTGTAGGCTATTGCGGTGAGAGCTTGAGGTGGCGTTTGGAGGAGCTGCAGAGAGGGGAGATGAGAGAGAGAGAGAAGGGAGATACAGACTACAGAGATGATGGCAGAGCCACGACCGACGTTGCCGCTTGGTGCTGGTAGTTAGCGCAGGCCACGCAACGGAGATGACAGGCGAGAAGCTGAGAAGAAAACTGAAAACTATCGGCAAGGCGGTGACCGGCATTGCCGCTTGGTGCTGGTGATTGGCGCGGGCTACGCGACAGAGATAACAGATGATAAGCCGAGAAGAGAGACTGAGAGTTAATTATCCCATCACACGTGACGAGTGAAGATTAAATTAGTGAAGATGGAGGTGGGTGGTGGGTTTTGAAGATCCAGGATATACAAATGGAAAGAAGTAATGCCTTCTTTTTCTGACCTATTTCCATGTTTTGATAGTGTAAACTACTTTAATCTTCTTTTTCGAGTCAAGTCAACAGATTAACCAAAGAGACCGAGAGAAAAAGAGAAGCTGAAAATTTTGATTTTCGAAAAGGCAGACTAGTAGTCACCAGTCAACAGTTTGAGACTTTCAGCTTTTTTTTTGAAACTTTTCAGTTTGATTTTCAAAAAAAATAAAATATATAATATATAATACTATATAAATAATATTACTATATATATCGGTCGGTTCGGTTAACCGCCGGTTTTTTAAATGGTTAATCGAAACCGAACTGACCGGTTTGGTTAACCGATTTTTTAGTTCGATTTCAGTCGGTTTTCTCGGTCAATTCGGTTTTTCGGTTTTTTTGCTCACCCTTAGTTAGGGGGGCGCCTAGGTGATGGATTTTTTTATATAGAAAATGTAGATCATAGGGTAGTTTCCTCGGTACCATAGCCATATTTCCTTAATAATTATTCATAACTTTCATAAGAAAAGTCTAGAGTTCATGTTAAAGTATAGAAAATGTGTTGATTAGACAATTTTAAGTTCTTCCTTACTTATTGGTTCAGGTTTTGAAGTCTTTGAGGGTTCAATACAGCATTTAGCAATGTTTGTATTGATTAAATCCTAACAAATAAGAAAATAATAAAAACAAATTAGTATATAAACATAAAAAATGAATATTTTAGTTTAATAGTGCCTATTTTATAATTATAATGTCAAAAAATAAAGAATAAAAAATTATTTTACAATACATAGTACAAAATTGCTTGGCGATTAGGCAAGGCGAGCCTCAAAGGGCGCCTTGTCGCCTAGGCGTCGCCTTGACAACTATTGAGGCCAAAGAATGAATTGTTTCTAAGGCACTTCTCCTGGTAGACCTAGCTGCATTTATGTTCCTCCTGATGAGTTCTCTAGTCTAGCTTTACCATGAAGTCTATGTTGATGGTAGTTGGTTCTTGAATACGAGTCCCCAAAAAGAGACTGATTGATCACCTTTCTCCACTATTACATTAACTCTACTGTTTTGATTTGAATACCTCCTCCCAGGAAATTTATGTTGTGCTGGTTAATTATAGAATTAACAGAAGAGTGAATAAAAAAGTAAGTAGTAATTTAGAATGCTGAGGTTGCTGACTATCTCAAGGTTAAGTGTCCAGCACAAGAGCTGAACTATTGTCACCATCTGCTAAGCTTCAATTCTATTTTGTCCAATATTGGTTGAAGGTTTGTCTTTATTGAATTCCAAGAGGAAAAAAATGATAGACAACTATTTATCAGGTTTGCCTCTCCATCTTAAATGAACTGAGTGACTGGGCTAGAATTCTTGTTCAATCTATAAGGAATGTTGGGACTTGAGAATGGATAAGGCTTCGAGGAGCTAATTCGACTTGATAAATTTGCTAGTCATATTTGTACTTCTCAACATTTATTTGGTGTTTTTCTTTGTTGTTTTGTGATTTTTTATTATGAGAAATTGGATTTTCATATGTTTTTCTTTTTTTTTTTGTGTATTTATAGGACAGGATGGTGGTAAACGAATGGGTCTAAATTTTGATAGAGTGAAGTAAGTTATCATTCTTTCGCTCATTAATTTTTTGGGTGAATGTATGCTTCCTAATATTTTTTATCTTTAATCGTTATTAAGTTTTAGCAGGTTTAATGCAGGAGCTGAAGAATCAAATTAGGAATTTTTTGAAAATTTCTGTATTTTTATATATTTGACAGTATGGGTATTTTCGTCATTTTAAATAGTCCTGTGTGGGCCTGGGCTATAACATCTTATTCCTCTAGCTTAGTATGGCTTATCTTTCAATTTTCAGTTTATTTGCATTAATAGATAGAAAGTTATTGTGTTTCTTGACGCACAAGACAAGGAGTGGCACTTCTGTAATTATGGTGAACAGTATTCCGGGCCACAAGTCACTCTATATAAACAGATGTATTCTCTTCCTTTTGAAACTAATGAATGAATGAAGATTTCTTTAGAGCAATTTTGCTGTATGGAGTGATTCCTACAAACCCTAGAGTAATTCTAGGAGCCCTTGGAGTGATTCCTTGGGATCTCTCTCTCTCTCTCTCTCTCTTCCTCTCTCATTTCTGTCTGCTGATGGTTTGTCCCAGCCCTATTGCATCAGTTTTGGTATATGCTCTCACAAAGTAACCAATTCTATAAGCCTAGGGTATCATTTAAACAATCTCATTGGTCTAGAGTCAATGATGATAGGGATTTTGAACCATATGAAAGGTCTATGCTTGATTTACTTAAGAATTTGGTGGAAGAAAGTAGATCTAGTAATGTCGGCTATAGGAGTAAGGTTTTCAAGAATGTTAGAAGAGAAAGTGAAGTGCCTAATTTCAAGGTAGATGAAGACCAGCAAGCATTCTTTGATTGGATTGCTAAACTAGAAGAATATTTCGATTGGCATTATATCTGAAAAACAAAGATTTAGATTTGCACGCATGAAGCTGAGAAGCTCACGGGTATTGCTAAAGTATGGTGGAGAATTCTTGAGCAACAACTAGAAAATAGAGGTGAATATCCTATTACCACATGGGTAGAGATGAAGAGGTATTTGCAAGAAAAGTGCATTCCGCAATACTTCCTTGATGATCTAAATGTGGAGTTGAGTAATCTCAAGCAAGGTATGCTATCTATAGTTCAATCCACAAGTTTGATGAATTATATATTAGATGTGACATTACAGAAAGTGAATGACACAATTTAATTCGTTTCATGAATGGACTAAGGGATGATATCAAGAATGAATTGTCTACAATTCAGATTTATGATTTAGATCATGCCTTTGAATCGACTCAAGGTAGAGAAGAAGCATCTGGTTACAACAAAGAATTTGAAGCCAATGAGAAGAAAGTACAAAGTTGAAAATAAAGAAGATTTCTTGCATGTTTGATGCCCATCCTAGAGCTAAAGTTGTGAATGAAGAATTTCAACCTATAGAAGTTGTAGACATTGAAGATCAAAAGGGTGCGGGCCAAGAAAAGATTGGAATTGTTGAAGAAGGAACTTCCAACACCCATGGTCAACTTGAGGCTAATGATCAAGAAGAGATAGAAGTGGAGCATGTTGAAGAAATTCAGGTGCAAGATGCATATGTGTTGGTTGCAGTAGATGTTAGTAAGGAAGTAAGTTGTGACTTTACCTTACAAGTTCAATTGGGACCAATTCAAGAATTACAAGTTGACATGGTACAACTCCCACCAACATCAATAATGGCAGAAGTTCAAGAGTTTGTTGAAGAACCAAGGGTAGCTGAACACATAGAGATGGTGATTTCTCAACTAGAGGTTGAAGGAAAAGTTGCAAATGCTGCAGTTGAGATTTTGGATATGAAAGTTCATAGTGATAAGCTATTTATCAAAAAAAAGTTCATAGTGATAAGCAAGGGGAAGATTCACCACAAGATAGGTTGATTGGTGATGTAAGTGTTCAAGAAGCTAATGTTATTGATGATTTAACAATGTAGGTTATGGAAGGCAGTATTTAAGACATACATTGCTTTCAAGATCCATTTATATCTACTATGTCTGTGACATCTACTCTGCAGTCCAAGTGTGTTGAAGCAGCTATGGAATTACTACACCTTTTGTCATTGAGGTACATCAACTCAGTGATTTAAAAGGCGTGCTTAGGTGCACTGGTGAGGCGCATTTTGGGGTATGTGCCTCGCCCAGGTCCTAGGCCCACCCCTTTCAAAAGGCGCATGCTTGGTGTGCCTAGGCGTGTGCCTGATGCGCCTTGCGCTTCAGCCTAGGCGTACGCCTTTTTAAAATTTTGTGCTTTTTGTTTTTTTTTTTTTGAGTCTAACGGCTGGGCCGAGGGGCTCTGCCCTCGGACCCCCAACCACACCTCTCGAGGTAAGCTCGAACAAGTCTATGTTAGGGTCTGAAATTCTTCTTTCTCACATAAAAAATAATGATTTTATAACTTTCATTGCCTTTTAAGAAGATATTTTATTGCAATTAATGAATGAACAACATTAGCAAATAGGGGATTCTCCTCAAGGGGCGTGGTACAAAGGTGACTCATATAATCAAGAATGCAATATATTTTACATCACATTAGCTACTTAATGCAATTAAGGAAAAAAAGAGATTGTGGGTTTTACATGCTTGGAAATGCTTTATATGTTTGCTTTTATTTTAAAATTTAAGTTTATATTTTTCATTAACATTATGTTTAATATTTTTTGAATATTTTTTGCATTTTTTAAAATTTTTTGGCATTTCTTGAAATTTGACTTTTTTTTATTTTTTAGCTTTTTTTTTGTTTGTAATTTTGTGCCTTGCTTAAAAGGGCACACGCCTCAGGTGTAAATTGGCCCTTGCACCTTGTGCTTTTAAAATGCTGCATCAACTTATCATCCTCAAGTTCTTCATTTTTTGGAACCAAGGGAGAAATAATGCAAGAGCTAAAGAATCAAGTTTGGAATTTTTTGAAATTTTCTGAAAATTTCTGTATTTTTGTATATTTGGACCGTATGGGTATTTTTTTCATTTTAGCTAGTCCTATGTGGGCCTGGGCTATAACATCTTAGTCCTCTAGTTTAGTAGGACTTATCTTTTAATTTGCAGTTTATTTGCATTAGTAGATAGAAACTTATTGTGTTTCTTGATGCACAAGACAAGGAGTGGCATTTTTGTAATTATGGTGAAGAGTATTCTGGGCCACAAGTCACTCTATATAAATAAATGTATTCTCTTCCTTTTGAAGCTAATGAATGAGTGAAGATTTCTTTAGAGCAAGTTTGCTCTATGGAGTGATTCCTACAAACCCTAGAGTGATTATAGGACCCCTTGAAGCGATTCCTTGGGATTTCTCTTTCTTTTCTCTTTCTCTACCCTTGCTACTCTCTCTCTCTCTCTCTCTCTTCCTCTCTCATTTCTGTCTTCTGATAGTTTGTTCCAGCCCTAATGCATCAAGGTTATCTCATAAGCTGAAATTACAGAACTATCAAAAACAAAAAAAATATATATATAAGCAACAAGAAATACCATGTATGACTTTAATATAAACATAATAACCAATAAGAAGAGCAGTCAGTTTGGTATCTAAGAGAAATGTGGAATATTCATCTCCATGCATTATTGCATAAAGATTTCTTATTGCTTTCTGCTATGTGACAATGGAAATTCTTTAACAAAATTCTGAAAAGGTGTGATTTGTAAACTAGACAGACATTGAAAAAACATATGATCCAGTTGATTGGATGTTTTTGATAGAATTATAAAAATGGCTTAGAGGAAGTACAGTCTGTTGTTAGGGACCCAGAAAATGGGCTGAAGGTATATTCTAGAAAGAAGAGGAAGAAGCCAACTCAGCCACTGAGACAACAGTTGGCAACTAATCAAGATTCAGTTACATGTAACCAACCAAGAAGCCAAGCAGCAAGTGATTAGTTAGCTGTAATAATGTCACATGACTATTACAAGAAGGAGAACAATATAAATAGAGGACTGTACTCTGAAAGAAGGGAATAGAAGACTTGCATCAAATTCTTTCTCTCTCTCTCTCCCCCTTCCCTCATCAAATTTGATTTAGGAGGTAGCTTCACCCTCAAAGGGAAGCCTGTGTTGTGCAGTAACCCCAACAATTTGGTATCAGAGCTCTGAAGAAATCCTGAAGAACAGAGGATGCCGAGTACCAGGTCTGAAACTGTTGACAAGGGTTGATTGCATGGAAGTGCAACTGCATAAAGTCATTGGAAATTTTACAGGAGATTAAGCATTCTCTAGTGGCGATCATGGCACAACTGGAGAAAAATTTGATTGAAGGAAACCACAAAAGCGAGCAAGAAGGAAATAGTTGAGACTCCGAAGGGAATCAACACGATACCGGAGCTGCCATGAGAAAAAGCTTAACTTCCCAAATTATTCAGGTGAGGATCCCATACTCTGGATTTTTAAGGCTGAGAAATGTTCTGAATACCATTAAATACCTAGCTATCAAAGAGTCACCATTGCCTCATTCCCCTTAGAAGCAGGAGGAAATACTCTGGTTTCAATGGTTCCGACGATCACATCGCTAGGTATCTTGGGCTGACTTCACAAAAGCCTTTATGCATACGATTTGGACCCGTCAGATTTGACAGTTGTGATAAAATATTATCAAAGCTGAAACAAACTGGATCTGTTAAAGATTACCAGATCGAGTTCGAGAAACTTTCAACGAGGGTACAAGGCTGGCCGGAGATGTCATTGCAGCTACTTCATCGGCGACCTGAAAGAAAAAATCAAACTAGAGGTGAAATCCCTCCAACCTATTTCACTGCACGGCACTTTCAGCTTAGCATGAAACCAAGAAGAAAGGCTTACTTGTTTTAAGAGATTAAATTGACCCTCCTTTATGTCTTACCCTAGGTCAAGTTCGGGCCCGCGGTCCACTCCAGCCTACCCAAGCAGCCCAAGTGATCCTGGTCCAATGCCTATTATAAACAATCGGCCCACAAAAAGAATAGAGGGCCCATAGCCCAAGTCCACCGCCTTAATACCCACCCCTGTACCATTGAGGAAGCTATCATGGGCCAAAATGCAGGCCCGTAGAGACTGTGGTCTCTGTTACAACTGTGAGGAAAAATTTGGGCCGGTCACAGATGTAAGGCCTTACATCTCTTCATGCTTCAAACAGAAGAAATGGAACCAGAAGAAGAAGGGAGCCTAGAAGGGCCTGTAGAACAAGATGTGCTGGACCAACCTGAAATATCACAGCATGCTCCTTCATCAGGATCAAATCACCACAAGCAATGAGAGTCCAGTCATCTGTGATTGGTTACAATTGACAGTGGACTTCACAATAAATGGAAAACACTGCCATCTAGCAGGTTTGGAATCAACTCCACCCCAGCCAAACGGGTTGAGGACCATCATCAAAACATGTCAAGATGAAGGTCAAATAATTTTCATGAAAATAGGGGTGGAACCATCGATCATAGTGATAACAACAGAGGAGCCTATCCCATCGGAAGCCCACAGGAATTGCAAAAACTTGTACCAGAATATTTGGATAATCTTCTAGGAACCAAAAGGCTTGCCACCCACAAGGCCCATGGACCATCGGATTGGGATACTTCTAGGTGCACCACCATTGAATGTGAGGCCATATCACTACCTAAGATTAGATTTCAACGAGAAGAAATGGAAAAAATTGTCCAAGAACTGTTGGACAAACAATTTATTCAACCAAGCTCTAGTCCGTACTCAGCACCTGTGTTCTTTGTCAAAAGAAAGATGGGACGTGGCTATTTTGCGTAGATTACCATACCCTAAATCAGACTACAGTCAAAGATCCATCCCTCTCATTGATGAGCTGTTGGATGATTTACAAGCAGCCATAGTATTCTCTAAACTCGACCTCAGGTTGTGTTATTGTCAAATAAGGATCCACTCAGAGGATCAGTGATTTAAAAGGTGCCTCAAGTGCACCTAGGCGCACAAGCAAGGCACATTTTAGGGTATGTGCCTTGCTTAGGTCCTAGGCACAACACTTTCAAAAGGCGCATGCCTGGTGTGCATAGGCGTGTGCCTTTTTAAATTTTCACGCTTTTTTGTTTTGAACCTAGTGACTTTGCCCCCGGACCCCTGACCACACCCCTCGAGACAAGCCCAAAGAAATCCATGTTAGGGTCTTAAAATTCATAATTCTCACATAAAAAATAATGATTTTATAATTTTAATTGCCTTTTAAGAATATATATTATTAGGATGAATGAATGAACAACATTAGAAAATAGGGGGTTCTACTCCACTCTAGGCGGACACCTCCCACACCTTTTAAAACATTGTTCCTATGAACTCCCCTCCGATTTGAAATCATCAACCCTCACAAAAACCCCAAACATAGGCAAGCAAAATAAAAAGAGAAAACATACATTAACATAGCATGAGAACATCGATGCTACTACATGCAATTAGGGAAAGAAGCAATGAGTATGACTACATTATCAACCAAGCCAAGAGCATACTGATTGAGATAAAATTCAGCAAACATTCCCATATGCAAGATGGAGAAAAATGAAAATAAACTACATTATTATATGCAATAAAAAAATACAACACATATTAATGGACCAAAGAAAGATGAAACTAGGGATTTGGGGCACCTTAGACATGCTATTTGGCATGCATTTTCTAAGACGTTAAAGGGATATAGCCTATAAAGTTGACTAACATTTGCAAATCATCAAAAACAAAGCCAATAGAAAGCATAAATTTGACAAAAAGAAATGAAGAAGCACATACCTTGTTAGCCTTTTGGCAAACACCTTGAATGCAATAGAGGGGATCTTTGATAGTCCAAGTGTGGGAGAGAGTTGGGACGTTTTTAGACTTCTAGACTCTAAAGGAAAGCCCGAAATGATGACAAAAAGCTTGACAAGAATCCCCCAATCGTTTGGATCACTTTTCTCTTCCCCTTTTTACTTTTTCTTCTACTTTTGTCTTCTTCTTCTTCTTGCTCTTTGTTCTCTTTACAGTTGTTGGCCGAACTCTAATTGAGTTTCTCTCTCTCTCTCTTTGGGAAGCTAGAAGATGGTGGGAGGTAATGGAGAATGGTAGTGAGGATTTTGTGAGAAGGTTGTAGGAGAATGGAGGTTTAGAGAGGAGGGGAGAAGATGATGAGCGAGGTGGGAGAAGAGATTGTCGTTGGGATGTTTTTTGCTTAATGGAGGGTGTTAGGTTTGAATGGAAGGAGGGATAATGGTTGTCTTACTTGTTCGGTTTGAATGGAATAGGAAGGTAGGGGAATTTCTTTCCTTTTTAGTTTAAGAGAGGGTTTTAGGAAGGAATAGGCTTCCTTTTATAAAGTGAGCCAAAGGGGGGGATTTGGATTTTCCAAAAAGAGTTAGGGGTGCCCTAGGGTTTTAAAAAGAGGGTGCCCCATCCTAGGGCCGAATTCAAAGAGGCTTTAGGCATGGAAATCTAGTGGCGAGGGAGGTTTCCTGTGTTGGGAGGGTTTTTGCAATTTTTAAAAGGTGGGGGGGGGGCTTGTGAGGGAGGACCTAGAGAATAATTTCATTGAATTTTAAAGGTCATGGGTTTATTGGATGTCCAAGATTTAATGAGGATTTTTCATGGAAATCCAATGGCTAGGGGTTTGCCAAGTGTTGGGGGGATTTTTTACAAAATCCAAGGGTAGGAGGGATAATGAGGACTGAAAAAGATTTTTAGGAATATGGAAGGGCTAAAAAAGCACTGAATGCCCAAGATTAAATGAAACTTTTCCATGGAAATCCAAGGGTGGGAATTCAAACCCACATGGCTAAAGTGTGCCCTAGGCCTTAGGGGGGAACTAATAAGATTCAAGGAAACGGAATCTTGGGTTTTTACAAGGGTATGAGGGGTATTTTCATAAAAAAAATCTACGAAAGGGTATTGAGGTGGGGTCAATCATTTGGGGGGGGTAGAAGGTGTAGGGATCTTAGGGAAATTGAGCATCAAGTGTTTTGACCAATGAGATTGTGTGAATTGGAATCCTTTTTTGATGAAAGGGTAAAATGGGTAATTTTGTGATAAAACTTGATGTAGAGGCTGTAAGAGGTCCAAAGAAGGTGATAAATGGGGTTTAACAGTCTTGGGGGGTCCAAAGAAGAAAAGAGGGAAACCCTTAATATGTTTGACTCTACCCTAAGTCCATATTCCCTAATGCTTTTTCATCCTTTTACATATTTAGCCCTGTTAGAACACCCTTAAACCTAGATTATTTGAGGCTACCACCTCAATGATTTTGCGCCTCGAGGCGAGAGACGTATGCTTCACCGAAACTAAGGCTATCGCCCTACAACATCTTGAAGAGGCTACTGAGACTAGGCATTGTTTGGCCGCCTTGTCTTGAAGCGTACGCCTCTTGCCTTGCTTTGGATGCCTTTTAAAATCATGGTCTTGGGGCTGTGTTGCAAAGGTAATCTTTGATTAAGATAATTGCGGCCAATGAAAAGGGTTGGTTCAGAATCTTATTTGTAGAAGGGGCAAAATGGGTATTTTTGGGTCTGAAATTTGTTGGTTGGTCAATCAGGATGTTGAGAAAGGTAGTGATAGGGTTTAGGTGTCTTGGGAGTTAGGCCACGAAAGTGCTTAATTTGGATAATTGCGGCCAATTATCCACGATAAAGATCATGAATTAGGATAATTGCGGCCAATGAAAGTGCTTAATTTGGAATCTTATCTATAGGAGGGGTAAAATGGGCACTTTGGGTTGAAAATTTCATGGATGGTCGACTGGGAGGTTTAGAAAGGTGTTGGTAGAGCTTGGGTGTCTTGGAAACTTTGCCATGATGAAGATATTAGATTAAGACTGTTGTAGTGAATGAGAGGGCTTGATTTGGAATCTCATCTATAGGAGGGGTAAAATGGGCATTTTGGGTCTGAAATTTGATGGATGGCTGATTGTGGGATTTAGAAGGGTGTTGGTAGGGTTTGGGTGTCTTTAGAGTTGTGTTGCGATGAAAATCTTGAATTGGGATAATTGCGGCCAATGAAAGTGCTTGATTCAAAATCTTATTTGTGAGAGGGGTAAAATGGGCATTTTGAGTCTGAAATTTGATAGATGGTTGATTGGGAGGTTTGGAAAGGTGTTGGTAGGGTTTGGGTCTTGGAAGTTGTGCCACAATGAAGATCTTAGATTAGGATAATTTTTTTGATAGATTAGATTAGGATAATTGTGGCCAATGGAAGTGCTCGATTTGGAGTCTTATCTATAGAATGGATGGTGAAATGCTGCATCCAAATGATATTAAGGTCCATTTATCACCATCTTCACATAACAATAAAATGACACATTCACATTCAATAATGCCTTAAAATGATAAAATAGTCCATAACACATTCAAATGATTTTAAAGTCAACTCAGTTCAAATCAGAGAAGAAGAACTAGGAAATGAAAGGGTGTGTTCACCTTAGTCACATGCCCAGAAATCATTAACTTATATATGAACAAGGTTAAGGAAAGGACAGTTGTGCCCTTCTCTTACAAGAAAGAATAAAACAAAGAAAATGTGTACATAAGTTACAACATAAAAGAGTGGTCCCAAGAGCCAAAAAAGGAAAGAAGATGTAAGAGACATAAATCAGCCTCTACATTTAATAGTAACACAGTCCATAACAGTAAATGGCATAATAGTCAAATGTTACATCAACTGATAAAGTCCATAACATTAAAATGATACATTCGAATGACATAACAATCCATTAGCACCATATTCATATATACATTCAAATGGTACATTAAAATACAGTCCATAATAGGGGAAATATGATACATTTGGATGGAGTTTAATAGGGGAAAAATCATACATTTGATGGGATTTAAATAGATAATAGAGGTCGAATGTAGAGAGTTTCAGATGACATACATAAGAAGAGGGGTCTGTACACCAGACTTGTAGAAGAAGAAGATTAGGGTTTACCTAGGGTTTGGAGTTGAGAGAGTTGAGAGTTGAGAGAGAGAGACAAGAGTCAAGGTCGAGAGTTGATGGTTGTTTTGCCCCAAAAGCCCAAACTCTTTTATTATTCTTTTTATTTTTGTACTTTGTGATTTCGTCCCTAAGGCTCAATTTGGAAGGAGTACAAATACAAATATGTACAGTACAAATACATACAAAATAATACAAAATACAAGGTTTTGCGCTCTACACATTTGTATTTGTACTCCTTCCAAATAGAGCCTAAGGCTCAGTTTGGAAGGAGTACAAATACAAATATGTACAGTAGAAATACATACAAAATACATAGTTTTACACCCTACATATTTGTATTTGTACTCCTTCCAAACTGAGCCTAAAGTGGCTTTTGTTTTTTGGACTTTGGCTTCCAGAATTAGTCGCTACCAAGCAAAGAAAGCTAAAGCAAAGCTACTGTAGCCCAACCCCTCAAGATTGAGTCCATAGAGACTTCCTTGAACTCCCTCCTCTATTGGTACCCAGGGTCATGAAAAGAACACAAGAGAAGGGTCTCAAAGAATCTAAAACCCAAATTCTTGAATAGAAAACAACTTGAGATAAGAAAATATCTCCTAGAAGGTTTATCAAATTGAACACATTTCCATTTATTTTTATTTTTATTTTTGATTGTTAACTGTATCAAAATTTTATTGATTATGAGAGAAAAATTTATGCATAATGTGTTATACAATCAAATTGTCCTAGCTAAGCTAGTTAGCCCTGTTCTTTACATCATAATTGTTGCTGCCAATTGTGGAGCCAAGGGCAGCTTGTTAACTTCCAAGGTCTGAAAGCCAAGGGTCCTACCTACTAAGAGTGAAAAGGCATTAGAGGCCCTGGTAATGTTCCCAGGGGCGAGGACTCTGACAGTCAAGTTATCCGAGGGCTGTGAAGGGAAGCCGAGGTCACAGCAAGAGAATAATGATTAGCTCAAGTGTGTGTAAGTGTACCTTTAGGTTGTGGTGCCCCTTTTATAGTCAGAGTCGCCTGAGAGAGGAGTGATTACTAATAAGTAGCCGTCCCGTGAATTGCAGTCACGAAGAGGGCAGCCAAAGAGCCGTCGGCCGATCACTATCCCTTCATAAGTGTGTTGGGAGTAAATATGCCGAGAACGTGGTGCCTACACATTAAATGCTCCCACAGTAATGATTCGTGGGAATTACCCTGTTGCCCTTGGACGAGTGCAAAATGGCGGGAATACTCTTGCGTAGTGCCATGTGTCAGCATCTGGTGAATCGACTGAATATGCCTATATCAATTATGTACACTTCCCCAAAACAAATGTGTTCTGCTTGCACCTTGTTTCACTATTGAATGTGCCAAGCTGTTAGCAGATTTTTGTACCCAATTTACAGTGATCTCCATCTCCAAAAATAGATGCAAAATTTCCTTCATCTCATTCCTATAAAGCCAGTATTCTTGCTTCTTGTATTTTAACTGGCCCAGTATTGTCCTTTGAGTCTCCTATGATCAAACTTCTGAAATCCAGTAGTTTACCTAGCCTTAACCATTGTAATTACAAGCAGTTCTCCTCTAATTGAGTCTCCTCTTCCAACTGGTCCTGAGAAGCATGCATTTCTCCATTACTATTCCTGAATACTCACCGTATACCTGAATTGCCTGGATTTCATCAATTGAAACCATCAAAAATTAACTTAACTCAATTGATGGGTGGCAGTCACCATTCTAGTTGAATAGTTGTTCTAGAGGTAGATGAGTATGCCATCTGCTGCCAGCCCCTTAAGATGTCATCTATAGAGAAAGGTTCAAATATATTTATAGTTTATCAATGGTACCACTTTTACAGATGTTTTCAATCAAACTTTCCTTTGGCTGTGGTTTTTCCATATATATCCTTGCGTTTCTAAAACCAAAGTCCCAAGATTTGGACATGGATTAATATTTGTCCTTTGAAGCTTTGACATATTCATCAAACAAATTCACAATGGCAATGACATCACATATTTGTTGAGATTATGAACCTTATTGATCATTTGGGAGGGCTTCTCTTTCAAAAATTAACTCCTGTAAAAAGAATTTGGACTAACAAGGGGTGAATAGAGATGACTTGTTTTGGGATGGAGAAGGAAATCCATGATGTATGCAGCTTCCGTTTTGGGCATCCCAATCTCTGGGGGGTAGCCATTTCTATATTTATCTCCTTTTTTATATTAATAAACTGTTGTTGTCATTCACAAAAAAAGGACCTATGAGTCTGAGGGGTCCTTCAATAATACCTGCTTTTGTTGAGCCCTTTCACCTTCTAATTCTACTATGGTTTTCTCAGTGAAAGCAATTTGGTTGGTGTCAATTCCACAAAAAATGAAGGCCCTTTTTTGGGATATGATTCACCTTAAACTCAATAACTGTGAGGCCCTCTAATGAGAAACCAAAGACCCCTCCTTTCCCCTCAATAGGTGTACCCTTTGTAAGGTTTATAGAGAAATAACGTATCACTTGCTACCCTCATGCCCATTTGTTAATAATTTTTGGGATCATTTTGCCCTCTCTGCAGAGATTGACAACCTATTTAGAGACCACTTGATAACAGTTGTAGTTGCTGAACTGAACAACAGTGGATAATATAATTTTTTTTGGCAGTGGATAATATAATTAAATAATAGAATTTTAGAGGGTATAGAAATCAGCCCATCTCTAGCTTCAATCATTAAGGAGTTCAAAACCTACATAAGAAAACTCTTTCTATCAGAATAGACAGCAGAAGGATAGATCACTGATCACTTAGAGGAAGAAATATGAAAGCAGGGGGCAGGGGGGGGGACTTGGCTACAATCAGAAATCACTAAACCTAGTCATGTTACAATAGAATATATCTGTGATTTCAAGTTCATTGAGTACTATAATATGCTCATTTTCTACTTTCTTGCTGTACTTATCATTATTGTTTCTCTAATAAAGTTTTTGACCTAAAATATCTATAAAATAAATAAAAAAACATCAACAATACAAGAACTTGGTGCAGGCTTTATATTCTAATGCATTGGCACCACAAGGATAAAAGTTCTGGAACAAAGCAATGTTAGCCATACCAACTTCTCTTAAATGCCTAAGCTTTCCCATTTCTGATTACCTAGAGCTATTCTTCATCCCACCAAATCTTACTTCTGTTCTATCCAAACATCTACAAACATAACCTATTTGAACAGTGGGTAATTAATGTTGTCATATTCAGTGATAATGACAAGACCAATTGCCTAAGGCATCAAGGTTTGTAGACTCTCACTGTAGTCTAGAAGTTGTTGCCGAAGCGAGTGATCCTCTCTTGGGCATGAAACTTATTCTCTATTCATTCAAGTTTGTGAAATTTATATGCTAACAGAAGCAATGACCTTGAAAGGTGTTCTATTCTTTCTAGGAGGGAATCATATAGTCTGTTCTATAGGGCTACAGGATTAAATGGAGATTCTTCAATGCCTTTACTGCATTCTTAAGGGTAGTTTAACAGTCTACAACTCTAGATGGTTGCTATTTTTCTTTTAATTTTCGTAGTTTAGAATATTTTAGTCCTTAATTGGTGGTAGGTTCCTTCAAAAATGTACAGATGCTTGTAATCTATCGTCTGTTTATACATGTTTTATTTTACTTTGAAGTAAAGATAAATATATTTAATTTATGCTTGTTTTTGATTTATTATTTACTCAATTTTTTTCTTTTTTTTTTATCTGTCAGGTACTGGTTATCTGTTGGTGTCCAACCTTCAGAACCTGTTCAGCGCATTCTTTTCAGGGCAGGGCTTCTACCGCCACCACCAATGCTTGCAATGGGCCACAAAGGTGGACCCCGTGATACCCGTCAAGTTGATCCTTTGAGTGGACGCTTTGTTAACCCTGCAAAATCTGATGTTGCTGATCAAGCCGGTGAAGAAATTAATGCAGAAGATGATAGATATGACTCATGATAGGCTCAGCTCTTCTCGATGTGTGTTATTTTTTTGGGATTCTGTGGGGTTTCAGCCACCCTAATTCCTACTCAACTTGCAGGATGAGTGGGTTTAATTTTGTCACCACTTCAGAATATAATATGCTGAAGCGAATCTGAGTTCTGTAAAAGAGAAAACTTTTGAAGGATTTTAGTTCTTCGTGTTCTGCTAATTTGACGGCTTGGTTGAGAATTTGATACTTTCCTCTCTATATAGGGAGATCATGGTTTGTGACTTACTTTTTATATCTTGAACCCACAATCGTCCCTTTGTGTGTGAAAAGGAGGTCTGGTTTCACCTTTCTTTTATCTGATCTGCTTTTTTTTCCCTTTTGGATAAGAGGAATAATCTTATATTTATGATGTCACCTTATGTAGTTATGATTCATTTTCTCCTGCCAAGTGTCAATTATCACAATAGCCTTACTTCATATGACTATTTCCATATTTGGTTCTTATTAGATGTTTTGACTTGTATATGCTATTTGGCTATAGTGTCCATCTCAGAATGACCAATTGATTTTGATGTTTTGAAATCTTGGGTCAGGGCCGAGAGACCATATGATGATAGCCTGATACTGATAGGGTCAAGTTTCACCCCCCCCCCCCCCTGATGAGGGCTTGTTTCTAACCATTCGATTGGTCAGATGAGACTTGGCCAATGGAAGCTGGTGTATGAGTGCAAAGTAGATTCCACTCAGAAAAGCCCCCTCATGTGAAGGATCCTTGTCTCAAATCCCTATGATGATTCTGATGAGAAAGCAGAAAGAGGAATCAATGACTATATCTATCTGTTACATGTGACAAGAAAGGTATTGCTTCTCCTTGAGGCCACCTGAGTTACAGAAATCAGAAAAATACTAAACCCAAATGAGTGAACTTTGGCTGAGGGAATTGGCCAGGCAACGTAAGTCTCATGCTTCCTTACATGGGTAGCCTACTATTCCTTCACCTCACCTGAAAACCTTAAAACTGAAACCAGAGAAATGGTTCCTCCCTCTCAACCAGTTGCTCAAGTCAAGCCAAGGGAACTTCTTGGGCCAGAAAGTTGCTGGAGTATTAACCATGAGAATCATGGCAACCTTGAACCTTGCTGGACTCTTTCTGATCATTGCCATCTCCCTCTTCTCCTTCTCGTTGGCTTGCACCTTCACTGTAACGAACAATTGCCCACACACAATCTGGCCAGGTACACTGGCTGGCGCAGGGACACCACAGCTTCCAGCAACCGGATTTCAACTAGATTCCGGTGGAAGTGTCAGAATTGAAACGACTCCAGGTTGGTCGGGTCGGGTTTGGGCCAGGACAGGGTGCACATTTGATGAATCAGGAGTTGGGACATGTGAGACAGGGGACTGTGGGGGAAGGTTGGAGTGCAATGGCAATGGTGCCACACCACCTGTGTCGCTTTTCGAGATCACGCTTGGAAAGGGCAGTGACAAGGATTTCTATGACGTTAGCATCGTCGACGGGTACAATCTGCCACTAGTTGCGGCACCACGTGGAATCTACGGTGGCTGTAATGCCACCGGTTGCGTGTCTGATCTCAATACAGGTATGATGAACTGTTCTGCTAAAGCTTATGATGAATGGTGAATTATGCTACTGAACTTTCCCAAACAAGAGTAGTGTGGGCCTGATATGTTAGACCCTAAGAAGCCCATCATCGATTAATTCCCTCCATTTCAAGCCACATCCACCATTGAGTATCAGGGTAGGAAGTTGGCCACCTGACCACTGTCTAAAAACCTAACAATGACCTGAAATTGAAGGCAGATCCAGCTGCTTAGTTAGTTTTGATGTTTTATGATCTTATGAAATTACATATCTATTGTTGAAGTTTAAAAAATCAGTAATGAATATTTGCTTTTTTAAGCATAAAAAAAAAAGAAAAATTGCTTCCCATTTTCATACTTGATTGAAGTTTTCTTTATATATTTTTGCTTAATAAAAATTCATAATTTTCATCAATTAACACCTAAAAATAGCAATTTAAATCATACACAAGACCTTTTGTAAGATCTTTTAATCCAACTGCTCATAATTTCATTGTTCTCCTGGTAAAAAATGTAAAGAACTAAAGATTGTGGGTTTGTGATCTGCATGTGCCATTCTTTCAACACAAGTTGTTTTAGTGTTGGTCGATTAGAGTTTCTTTTTATTTAAATAATCACTTTAGTCTTCTTTTCTAGACGGCCCATCTGATTTCAGCCATGAAGAGAGACACGTAGCTGATCTGGACTGTCTAATAAAGAAATCACTTTGTTTCACTTTATCACTTCCTAGTTCACATTAGTTCTAACCCCCAAATGTGGTTGGATGTCTTCTAAGGATGTTTAGCTTATGAACCCTGAATCTTCGGCTTTCCATCTAAATCCTAAACCCCGACAAATAGCTTAGCACCTCTTAAGGGGCTTGGATGTCTTCACCAGCTTTCTGCAAAAGCATCTATTTCATTGCTTATCATCAAGGTTGTCTTTCAGTTTTAATGGAAAGCCCACTTGGCTTTCTGGGTTTTTTCTTTTTATAACAATGATCAAACATGGCTTTTCAGATTTCTAGGCCTTGACATGCCAAGTAGCTATATATTCCGTGTTTCTACTTTCTAGTAATGCGTGCCTTGCTTTCTGCATTTTTCACCAAGCATGGTTCGTCAGCTTTCATGTGGGTCCATCCTGAAAAGCCTTAAAGCCACGTGGAAAAGCCCATCCAGACGTGTTCTTAGTTTATCTAACCACGTGGCACAGGATGTTTGTCAAAAAACTGCAGAATGGATAGGAACTCAGACTTGTATTACCAAATAGAAAAATACCAAATTTTGATCTTCAAAAGAACCCATAAAGAGACTTGCCAAACGCCTCCTATATTTGTTAAGACCGGCTTCTAACAACTTTTCTAAGATATCTTAAATCCTATCTAAAAGATTCAAATTCAACTTCTCTGGTTTCTATTTTAGTCAGTTCAAGAGAAGTCAGTTCTTTGTTTGTTAAGAATAGTTTTAGTTTGAAGTAGAATTTCTTACTTGTAATAACTATATTATTTAGGTAATTCATTAAATAAAATAAATAAAGAGTGCATGTTGTGGGGGGAGTAGAATTTCTCATCCAACTATTCCTGTTGCACAATAATGCATCAAGAGTCAAGAGTATATTCACTTGTTATAAGAACATAATGAGGAACTCTGATCAATCAATTATCTGATTCTGAATTCAGGTTGCCCAAAAGAGCTGCAGGTTGTGGGGGGAGTGGAGTCAGGGGGTGTGGTAGCATGTAGGAGTGCATGTGAGGCATTCGGTCTGGATCAGTATTGCTGCAGCGGGGAGTATGCCAATCCAACAACTTGCAGACCTTCATCCTACTCAACCATCTTTAAGACAGCATGCCCAAAAGCCTACAGCTATGCATTTGATGACAGAACAAGCACTTTCACTTGCAAAGCCTATGAATATGCCATCATTTTCTGCCCCACAGGAAACGGGTACAAGTCTCTCTTCCAACTAGGTGTCAAACATTGCAATGTTGTAGACATGACTGTGCCGGACCGGAAACCGGCAGCCGAAATGGCGGTTTTCCTGCCTGGTTCTTAGAAATGTTGGCTTGGTTAGACTTACCCATTTACATGTGTTTAGAGCTGCAACTTGGGTTGCTCAATTTGAAGAAATTCAATTACATTGGGCTCAGATTAGGGTTGAAAATTTAACAATTTCCCAACCCAACCCAAGTTGCACCCCTAGCTACATGTATTGATATATGATATGGGTAATAGTAAAACCCTCTAATATTTATTTTGGTGTGAAATGGCTTTAAAAGATAATGGAGAACCATTTTTGTCTGAATGAGTCGAGTTGTTAAAGTGTTCAACCATCTGGTTGAACCATTATGACCCAATCATCAAAACGGTTCTCTGTCCGGTCCATGCCATGGATGGCAAACCCAAGTCTTATAAGAAGATGGAATTTTCCATCTTCCCATCCTGATGCCAGTACTCATCTGAGCACTAACTCATCAGTTGAGTTCATCACCTCCATTGTTGTTCTGTGCAGGCAGATGAGATCAAATGGTTTTGTCACTGCCCCTGCAGTCCACAAAAACAGCTATGGCGAAGTTGGGGGGATGGTTTCATCATCAAGCACTCTATCATTCCCGATGTTGATGTTTCTCCTTGTCATCCTAAACTATTTGTAGGCAGCCCTGAGCTTGATGCCTTCCTGTCATGGCTGCTCCGACAGGTCGAGAGAACTTCACATTGTTTCCTGCTACAAGCAGAAACTACTGCATCAAGGCACAACGCAAAGATGGATCTGAAACTGACAAATGGTGTAGAAGTTCTCTAGTCCTGTTTCAAGTGCAGCACTCAATGATTCATTAGGCACAACTCTGTACAATTTTCACCCATTTTAATTTAGTTATATTAATGTCATAAAAGCACATCCGTCAGGTTAGCAAAGAGGAGTTGTGTCAGTTGGTTCGTTTCAAAGCAAAAGCTCAATGTAGTTATTCAGATCAGGGCACCAATGTAGTAAAATATCAGTTTATTAGTTTCTATTTCAGTTCCTCTGAAAAAATTCACTTTCTCTGCAAATCTGAGATTATGTTTAGGCAAAGCCTATGGTGCATATTAATCAATGAAAATTAAGTAAATCATGTGATGTTCTTAATGTGATTGATTGAAATCTTGATTTAATGTGTAATAAATCAATGAAGTCTTATCTTTATCTGACTCAATCAAACATTTTGCAGTGATCCACATGCAAACTCTGTTTACATATTACAGAGCCACATCACTTCAGATTTCAGAACTGCTCAATAGAAACCTGATCCAAGAATACTACTCTTATCAAGATCCAGGCCCAGTTCATAATTGGTCAGACTAGTCCTAAAATTTACTAGAAGTTCATCAAGGATTGATACCGTTACAAATACATATTTGAAAGTCCAATTGCCTAAATCAAGAGGACCAACATTGGTCTTCAATGGAATGGCATTATGGGATAACAAAGGAAAGGCAGTACTACCCAACTTAGAATTTAACATTCTGGGTTTGCGGGGAAAAGTTGGGCTCTGTTAAGTGTTAACTGATCAATTCTCATTTTCAAACGAATTGGGTAAACTATTAATAGGATCCTATGCATAGGGATGCAAATGGATCAGATATTGAACTGATCTGATTGAACCCAATCAATTTATTCGGATATCCTTTAAATCTTAACAAACCGAATTTGAATCTGGAAAATGAGTATGTTTTGTTAATGGATCAAATTCAAATATACCCCTAATTTGATCCTTATGATCTGATTGATCCAATTATAATTATAATTATAATATATATATGTGTGTGTGTTGTATGTATATATGTATATGTATATGTATATGTATATATATACACCTCATCATGTCTGGCCCACCCCTCTTTCCTCTATGTTTATCCCTTCCTAAAACTAGAGATCAAACCAGCCCCCCACAATGTCCCACAGCGCATCCTCGCCGTGTATTGGGAATATCTCCAATGATAATACCAGAAATGATGATGTTATCATTGGGAGATGCTCCCAATACACGGCGGGGATGTGCTGTGGGATGTTGTGGGGGGCTGATTTGAACTCCTAAAACTATTCCTAAAATCTCTCTCTACCAAAATCTAATCTAATCTAGCCAAGTGGCACCACTATCCCTCACTTTCTCCTAAATTATCTATAATTCCTACTTATCTCCTAAATTATCTCTAATCACTATTTATCCTCTCCCCCACTTTTCATCTATATCTATCAAAAGAAAGTTTGAAATAAAAAATTTAAGAATTATTTAAATATTATAAAAAATTATATAATATCTTTAAAATATTTATTAAAAACACAAAAAATATCATAGATTTAATAATATTCATATTATTAATAATTTTATACTTTTACGAAATTTATAATGAAATTATGTACTAACAATATAAATTATAATTTTACAAATTATTCAATTGAAATAATATTCAGATAATAAAAAATTAAAATTTAAAAAATTTAAAAACTAAATATTATATAGCAAAATATTTAATATTATGTAATAACTTTAAAATAAATAAAAATAAAAAAAAAACAAAATTGTGTAATAAACTTAAAAAAATTTATTAAAAGTAGAAAATCGTTATAATAGATCTCATAATAGTTGAATTAATAATAATTTTCTATTTTACAAATTAATAACAAAATTATGTAATAATAGTATAAATTATAATTTTATGGATTATGAAATTCAATAAATAAGTAATATTGAAATAACAAAATAGTGATATTATTTAAATAGATGAATAATATTGTAAATTGCTAATTTTAAATATTTGAGATATTAAAAAAATTAATAACTAAATCATATTTTAAAAATTATTTAAAAACAAATAAAATAGATTAAATACAGAAATTATGTAATAACCTTAAAAATTTTATCAAAAACATAAAAACAATTATAATAGATTTAATAATATTTGATAATATGAATATAAAATATAAATAATTTAAAAAAAAATTTAAATTTTTTTGAAATAATGAAAATAGATTAAATGATTTATAGGTATTTAACCTTTGAAATAACAAAAATAGGTAATAACTTTCAAAAAGAGTTTTTAATAGATATAAAAAAATACAATAGTAAATGCAATTATTAATGTACTAATAAGAAAAACATTATTTAACTTATATGGATTAATAATTCTAGAAAATAACTTTCAGAAAATTGATACTTATTAATAATAATTCCAAAATCTTAATATATATTTATGATATATTTATATGTACTAAAATTTATATTTAGTAACTGTTTATTGTATTTTTGTGATAAATATTTTCAATATTTATGTATAAATATATTTTTGTTTTTAGTATATATATATATATATATACTACAATAGAAACCTGTCACGTCATGGCTTGAGCTTTCTCCCTTACCCTAATTGAGAACTCTCGGGCACTCTTCATTTTGGCCTTTCTTGCTCCCTCGTTAAGCCACCTCATCACTCCCTTCTTTCTCTCTCATAATGAATTATTTAATTTATTTAATTCATTAACAATATTAGTAATACATTATTCAATGGTATTTATTAATCAATTATGTAATTATTTAATTAAATACCATAATTAATAAAAATATTGTTACAAAAAATACAAATAATATTGTTAAATTATTAAATAAATTAAATAATTAAATAAATACTATAATTAATAACAAATATATTATTACAAAAATACCATAATTATGGTGTTTATTTATTTATTTTATGCATTTTGGTAATTTTGGTAAGCTTGGGGGTATTTTAGTCAATTCAGGTTCAAGGAAGCTAAAACAAAATTCTAATCTAATGGTGGGTATTTTGGGTTAAAAATGATGGGTGGAGATGGATTTGAGTTTATACAATGGTTTTGCATGTATAGGCAAATAAGGGTATTTTTGAAAAAAATTTTATAGGGTGGCGTTTTTAGGCATTTTGAATCAATTGGTGGGGTCAGATCGGCCTACATAGGCTCAGATTAGATAGATCTAGAGGAGTAGTGATTGAGTTAATTTATTAACTTTGAAATAGAATCGTGGTGTGGTGGATGGGAAAATGAGGGATTTTTTTTTTTGTTAAAATTTGGTAGGGTTGTGGTTTTGAGCATTATGGGTTGATTGGTATGGTCAAATTGGCCCAATTATGCCAAGATTGGGCAGACTCGGAAAGGACTTGATCCAGTCAATGTGAAGCTATGAAACATAATCTTGGTGTAATAGAGGGGAAAACAAAGGTATTTTGGGCTGAATTTTTGTGGGTAGGGTTTTTAGGGTGTCTAGGATCTTATGGAAACACCTGGTTGATTTTGGAGGGCCAAAATCACGAAAATTTGGGTCAATGAGAATTTATGGATACATGTTCTTGGTGTGTCTAGGGTTCAATTGTATGGTCTAATTATTTCATAAGTGTTAGGATCAAGGAGATTTGGGTTGTTGCTCCTTCAGGCTAATGAGAAGGTTCGAAAGGGAATCTTGGTTTGATAAAAGAATAAATGGAGAGGAATCTAGGGTTAAAATTTTAGGGGTAGATATTTTAGGAGGTCCTAGGTTTGATGATGGTGTTTGGGGATTTTTAGGTACTTCGGAAGGATCAGAACGATCTAATCGGGTGTTCAGGGTAAATTAGGGTTTCGACGACGAATTGAGCAAAAATCAGGTGCTGACAATGGGGTTTCTAGAGGTATTGGTCTCTTGAATCATTTGATGAGGTTTGATTGGTCCATAAGTGGTATGATCAACAACATTTAAGAAATGAATATCTTGGCCAATGAGTAGCCCAAATTAAAATCTTAGTGTGATGAAGGGTTAAATGGGGGATATCTATGATGAAATTTTGTGGTAAGGTGTTTATAAGTATTTAGGGCTCTTTAAAAGCCCATTAACTCTAATTTGCAATTCGGTTAAAAAACTTAAACTTAAAAATTAAGTTTAAATTTAAAAATTATAGTAACATTGTTAAAAAATAAATTAATAAGTTTAAATTTACAATATAAAATATTTTAAACTAAGAAATATGGGAATTTTCCCACTTTCCCGTATTAAAATAATTATATTTAAAATATAATAATAATATATATCTATGGTTGGGTTGGTTCAACTTTGGTTGGTTTCATTGGTTTGATGAACAACCCTAGCTGAAATTAATTATTATTATTATTATTATTATTTTTTTGTATTGCAAAAAAATTACAAATATTATATAAAATATATATAAATACTTATTAATTACTTAAAAAGTTAAAATATAAAACAATTGTTTACTCTTATGTATTTCTATTGCTTAATTTTTGCTTGACAATGCACAGGTCCCTACTAGTATATAATATACTATTAATCAAATCAAATTATTACCAATAAAAATCAAATCAAAATTTAAGGTTAATCTTATACAACCAAATTGAGATGTACCCCTATCCTAATTCAATTTGTTTTATTTGAATCCATACCCATACAAGAGATTTACATGCAAAGAAATGAGATTGAACAATTCAAGGTTGTATGACTTATATCTGTATTTGTTTTCCCCAAATCCTACTTCTATCCAATCTTTCTCAAGTTGCATACGACTCTTGGTATTAGAGCTCTTGGTCATTTCATGCTATGATGACTAAAATTGGCAAAAAAAATAATCACCTTGGCATTAGAGCTTTGTTTAGTATCAACTATGACTATAAGAACTGTTAGGTTATTGTGCGGGGCTCATAAATCCGCAATGTATGTCTTTTTTCTTGGGTGGTCCAATTAAAACGATAGAAAGTACACATATCCAAAAACAAGAAGTTTATAAGTAATAAGTTTTGGCATTAATTTAACCATTAAATAAAATAATAACTAATCAACTAACAATTGTACATAAACATTTTACATTTCATGTAAACAAACCAATTGAGAAGAAAGGAAACAACTAAGTTGATTTGATATATAATAATAATAATAATAATAATAATAATAATAATAATAATAATAATAATAATAATAATAATAATAATAATAATAATAATAACAATAATAATAATAATAATAATAATAATAATAATAATTGTTGTTGCTGTTGTTGTTGTTGTTGTTAAAAAGAAAAAAAGATCCATTAGTAGAAGAATGAGAAAAATAAAAAACTCGGGACAGTATATTTAGAATAATAAGAATAACCTCACTTGTTTATCCAAAAGAAACTAAGAACTTGATTAGTCTTTTTTGCATTGTTTTTCCTATTTTTTAATTTTTTATTTGGCTTATATTATTGAAGTGTTTTTTTATATGTTTTAAATTATGAAAATGCATATTTTTTGCATTAATTCACTAAGTAATCATTGATATTTGGGGCTTATGCTTTTTTATGCCTCTGACTATGCCTTTGCCTTGAGTTTTGAGGCCTATGCTTCATTCTGACAAAGGCTTAAGACTCGCATCAAAGTTGTAAGGCTTAAACCTTGAGGCAAAATTTGTGTACCTTACCTTAAGGCATACACCTCATGCCTCAAGGCTTAAGCCTTTTAAAACAATGATTCCAAGACATACAAGTAGACTTGTTCATGGGCAAGGCTAGGCTGGGATTGGGCTGCGCTTTTTGTCTTTATAAAAAGAAAATTACTAGGCCCGAACCCAAGTTGGACCCTATATAAAGCCCAAGTTTGATAGATATTTTATAATATATTAATTATACATTATTAATAATATATTATATATTATATAATATTTTATATATTTAATATATAAGTGTAAGTACATGTTGTTCACCATGACTATGATTGCAATGAAAGTACCAAATTGGAACCACAAAAACACCCATGGCAACACGCAAGCCGACGTGGATCCGCGACGAGTTCATAACTCATCACGAACCTGCAATGAACTCAAAAACGTCGCGGACCTATGATACACTTAAGAACTGATGTGCATCTACAACAAGCCAAAGACTATTCACAATAGAACAACCAGCCAGTGATAGAACAACTAGGCCAACACATCAGACTAACTTCGATGTCGCCCACGCCACGTCGACAAAGGGGACCCATGAAAAGTCCTTGAACAAAAGGAAATTCTGTCCTGAAAAGATCTTGTGTGACACGTGGCAAACCCCCAACATTGCCCTCTTGATGGCCTATTTCGAATTGATGATCCACTTTCCAAACAAGAGTCAAATCCCTTTTGGCTCCTTCCCTTTAGGGCTTTGGGATCTCCCCTTATAAAAGGGAGAGTAGACCATAACAAACACACAATTATATCAATAGAAGATCCTTGTCTACCCCTATTACCCAAGACTCCTAGCCTTTTTTCGTCCTTCAAGGAGACTACCACTCTTTGCCTTACCAGCCCACCTACAAGAATACTTTTTTTTGCTATTAATTTCACTATTATATAATATAAATTATATATTAGGGCAAATTTCTTAAACAAACCCTACTGTTAACTAATTGACTAACTATATCCTTACTGTTTAACTATTGTCTTGCACCACCTTTATTGTTTCTGACAATTGCCATCTTTGTTAAATCATAGCGGAAAAAGATGAAATGTCCCTTTTGCCCTTAAGTTAAGAGAAAAACTATGGGTTGCAATGTTCCTCTACCGATTTTGTCAAGAAAATGCCTACCTAAAGTAGAAAACACTTGGAATCTAAAGAAAATGCTGATTGGTATTAGGCGAAGGACCTCCTAAACTTTGGTTTGCTCATCATTTAACGGATTCAGAAATGGATCTCCCAAACTTCGAGGAACATACCACTATCTCTAAGTATTTCTACCTAGATACTCTCATAAACTCTTGAGGGATCAATGGAGATGTTAATGCCCATAGTCTTGGCAAAGGTGCCGATGTTGGTGGTGGTGGTGGCGGCTTCTCATATAGGAAACCGAGTTCTCTTAAGCTCCACTCGCTTCCGCCACTCTCTAGTTGGAGTTTTAGGCAGATCATGAGCTCCGCCCGCTTTCACCACTCTCCTGTCAGAGTTTTAGGAAGATACTGAGCTCTGCCCTCTTCTGCCACTCTCTTGTTAGAGTTTTCAGGCAGATTGATAATGCAGAAAATGAAGAAGAGTGGGCTTTTTTCCAGGTTGGAAGGGAAGATGAGGGAGGTGTTTTTGCAGAGAAACAGAGGTTGAAGAAGTGTGGAGAGGGACAATGAAGAAGAAGAAGAAGAAGAAGGGAGAGATTCGCGGAGAAACAGAGCTCTACCTAGACCACAATGAAAGATAGGGAGTGCAATAGTTTCACTGCTGGGGAGTGGTTCGCTGTAGTTGCCACTAGGGAGAGGGACAATGAAGAAGAAGAAGAAGAAGAAGAAGAAGAAGAAGAAGGGAGGGGGAGAGGGACAAAGGGTAATATTTGGTTTTAAGAAAAAATTATGTCACGTGGTGTCATGTGTGTACAGATTTTGATAGAACATTAACGGATGCTAACGACAAGGGTAGAGCTAGTCAATTGTCAAAAACAATAGGGGTAGTTTAAGAAAAGAAATTTGCCCTATATATTATTAATATATATATATATATATATTTCTATTATATATTTAATATTATTGGGCTGGGCTTATTTGGGAAATCTTGAGCCCAACTCGAAAAATAGTCAGCCCAGTTTTTAGAGCCCAAGCCCGAGCCCGTAGACTTAAAATTTTGTCCAAGCCCAATTTAGGATGGGCCAGGCCGGGCCAGCCTATCGGGCTACTCGGTCCATGAACAAGTATACATACATGATCATGGACTAAACTTCAGGCTCAAGCTTTAGATTGGACCTGTTCAAATTTTGGCAAAAGCTAAGCTTGAGCCCAACCCATGAACAAGCCTATATACAAGGGGCACAAGATGAAACTTGCATAATCCCTATAACCTCATAACAACCCCAACCATTGTTGTCCACATGCACAAGCAACACAATATAGTTACTATAACTAGACATCCATGGAATCATAAGTCATAATAAAGCTAACCATTCATACATTGGTTATTAATAAATAACCTACAAATGAGAAAAACATTTCACCAATATTCATGTCATCCCTAATTACTTTCTTTTTTTTTCTTATGATCAATAGAGTTTGAATATAGTCATTAAAATGAAATTCCTTCCTATCCATAAAATCTTATAGAAATGCAAGAATATTTGAAATAGAGTAGCAATCTTTACAGAATGCCACAATATCTTCTAACTTTCTACATGACAAATCACTAGGTTTGTGGAAAGCAATCAATATTTAAACGAAAAGCAATTTCTATTGTGATTTCTCTTTAATTAGGCATTAGTCAAGAGCCAAGTTAAGACTCTCTAGTTATATAATTAGTAAAAGCACAAGCTCCTTAATTAGGGATGGGCATTTGGTTTTTTCAGTTTAAAATCAAAAAAAAAAAAAAACTAAATTTTTTTATAATCGATCTATCATATGCTAAAACCGAACCGAAACCGAAATTTGTTGAAATCGATCAAACCAAACTGAAATTTATTTAGTTGTTTCGGTTATTTTGGTTAAAAGCCAAAATAGAAATCCACCCCAACCAAAAGAAGAAGAAGATATGTAGATCACAAAGAAGAAGAAGATATGTAGATAACAGTGTGTGAATGGTAAGGTTTAAAACTTACAAGTCAACCTTGCAATCTCTATCGTCTAGTTGCAGCAGCTAGCTTGCTGCCTTGCTGATCTCTCACTCTCTTATGAGTTCTGACTGCTGGTTCTGGGTTTCAAAGGTGAGACTTAAGAGTGAGATCATGAGATAAGACTTGAAAGTATGAGATATTGGTTTTTGCCTCTCCCTCTCTTGTTCTGTATTGTATCTGCAGTATGCAGTTTAGGCCGATTGGGAGACTTGGATTCTTTGAAAGTTGGAGAGTTGGAGACTTGGAGGAGTTTGATGAAGAGAAGAAGATAAAGAGGGTTAGAGACTTAGACGTGCTCACAAAGGGAAAGGAAGGACTGAAAATGGTTTTTCTTACTTTTTTTAGTTTTCCCTTTTTGGCTAAACTTCTTACTCTTGACATTTAGTTAAAGTTCTTAGTCTTAGACGTACTCATGAACGGAAAGGAAGGACTGAAAAGTTTCCTTTTATTTGACTTGACAGTTTCCACTTTCTATTAAGTCCCGTGCATCGATTGAGGTATCAAACTAGAAACTGTCAATAATATTAAAAAAATTATATATTTTTTAAAAATAAATCGATTTTTTCGCTTAACTGATTTGTGAATTGATGAAGGAAGATTTGGCCCAACCTCGCAATCACGCCACGCGGCAAAAAACAAGTAGCTTGGCACTCAAAGCAGCATACCCAGGGTGCAAACAACAAAGGGAAGAGACCAGTAGACCGAACTCCCCTCGAGGAGACCAACTCCCTAAGGGGAGCCCGAACTCCCTACAAGGGGCCCGAACTCCCTAAAAGGAGCCCGACCTCCCTACTAAGAGCTCGAACTCCCTACTAAGAAACCAAACTCCCTACGAGGAGCCCGAACTCTCCCTTTGGCCCCGAGCCACACAAAGCAGTGACCCGAACTGGCCCGTCTCATGGCAGTTCGGGACACCCCCCCTATCCGAACTCAAGACTTCGCCTCACACACCGCTCCAAGCACTTCGCCTCCAGAGCATTGAACTGGACAAATCACACCGTACCTGACACCGAAGGAGTCCGTATCCAGGGGCGGCGCACCTGACTGACTTGGGATCTGACGCTTGACGGCCGCACTTCAACGGCCACCTGCCACCGTCACCTGCCACCGCTATCTCCAGTTACAGAGACGGCTCCGACAAAAAGAGCAGTGACGGTTCTGCCCCAGTAGAGGCAATGACACCCGAACTGGCAGAAGCACGGAAGTAATCATTCTCGACCTGACAGAAGTCTAGGAGTGAGTGCGCGAGGTGGTTATAAAAGGCTCTCCACCCCCCCAAAGAGGAGGTATGCAAACTTTGCGCTATTTGGTTTTATCTTGCCTTTGAAGGATTCTAACTTGAGCTTCGGAGCCTTTACACCGGGTTCCCCCCGGAGCTTCCTCATCTCCTCCGTTTCAGGTTCCCTGCTACTCAGTTCAGAGGCAAGGTCGTTGACAGCTAAGACCGGCCGGATTGCGCATCATCAATTGGCGTCGTCTGTGGGAAAACGCTTCAAAAAGCCTCCCTCCAAACTCTCATAACCTCTTTTCTTCAAAAAATCCAATACTCATGGCTTCTTCCAGCAACGTCGGACGTGGCACGGAGACAAACACCACCGGGGAACAACTTCAAGTCCCCGTGGTGTACGTTGGACAGTTCACAAGCAGTGGCGCCCGTAAACCTTCCTGCCACGAGCATCCCCTTTCCTCCCCCTATTGAGACCACCTTTATTGAACCAACTGCCATCCCCTGGCAGCCAGCCAAAACCGGTTGGACGACCTGATGCAGTGCATGCGGGCAATGCAAGCCCAAATGCAACAGTTCCAGCAACACCAACTTCATCAGCACCAAGTACTGCACAACATCTCCCAGTATCACTATCAACAGCAGTTCCCCCAACTGCCACTGAACCAACCACTACTTCCACCTCGGCACCCTGCTCCGAGGCCGGCTAAGGCCTCCCCGCAGGATGGACGCCCCTACCAAGGAAAGGCCTCCCGGCCCCAGAACCCCCCTAATAGCCAGGCCTCGTCCCCAGGCCGAAGGGAGAAAAAAATCATCCCCGCCTCGCAGCTTGCAGGTGGGTCGGGAACCTCGCCCGCAAGATCGGCACCTCGGCGCTCCATGCCCGACTTCCCGCTCACGAAAAACCGATTTGGCGCCCTGGCAGCAAACTACCAGCATTCCGGGCCCATCGAGCTCGGCAACACGGAGGCCAGTAGCGCCAGTACCAGGCCCACTCAACAATGAAGGCGCCGGCGAAGTCACCGAACTGCCACCCGTGTCTTGTCAGAGCTCAGAGGCAAAGAAGAGACGAGCTCGGACGAGGTAGGAGCTGCCCCGATTCTCTCAGTTCCTTCCCCCCTCGCATCAGAACTCCTGGCGGTCCCCTTGCCTAGAGATTTCAAGCTCCCACCTTTGGACAAGTATGACGGGTCCTTCGACCCCAACGACCACGTTGACGCTTTCCAGTCCCAAATGCACCTCGCCAGGGCCAGAAAATTGTGCATGTGCGTGGCCTTCACCACCACCTTCAGGGGGGTAGTTGGTACAGGAACCTGGCCCCCGGGTCGATAAAGTGTTGGACCCAGTTCGTGCAGGTCTTCACCGCACACTTTGTCACCAGCAAGCGGTGCCCCAGGACAGAGGAAAGCATCTTCGGAGTAGTCCAGAGGGAAGGAGAATCCATCCGGGGCTACATCAAGCGATTCAATGAAGTATGCTTACAGATACCGCGGTTAGACCTTGCGGTGCAGCACGCAACGACCAAGAGAGGAGTAACGCACAAAGAGTTCAAGTGGCACATGGTAGCTAACCAGCCCGCAACCGTGGCCGAATTCCTCAAGCTCGCGGACAAGTTCATGAGGACAGAGGAAGAAATCAACCAACGAACCGAAAGCGGGAATGAGAAAAGAAAGAGGGAAGGCGAACCCTCCAACCCAGTCGACAGAAAAAACCCGGCCCGAGAGCGTAAGCCAAACCAGTCGTTCCGAGCTCCCCTAGCAGTTTGGACGGATTACACACCGTTAAACGCGAGGCGGACCGAGATCTTAATGACAATCAAGGATGCCCCATACGTTAAGTGGCCACCTCGCCTAAAGGGAAATCCGAACGCGAGAAATAAGAATTTGTATTGTAGTTTCCATAGAGACCACGGTCATAGTACCGAACTGTGTAATAATCTCCGGGACGAGATAGAGGGGCTCATCCGTCGCGGATACTTAAGAAATTTTGTACAACATAACAATAATAACAATAAGGCAGATCGGCAAAGGGAGCACAAAAAGGATGCCCCCGAGTCTAGTAGCAGACCTGTCGAACCGTTGCAGCGACAGCCTCCGGAAGAGAGGCCAGTTCGGGGAACCATCCATGTAATTGTGGGAGGTTTGGTGGTAGCAGGGTGTACCTCGGCAGCAGCCCGGACTTCAGTTCGCGAAGTGGCCCTCGAGGAACGGAACCCCCCAAAAAGACCAAAGACCGAAGAACCAATCTTCTTCACAGAAGACGACGTGCGAGGGGTCCACTACCCCCACGATGACGCGCTTGTCATTAAACTAAGGATCAACGACTTCGAGGTCAGACGCGTACTCGTAGATTCGGGCAGCTCATCGAATATCCTCTTCAAATCAGCATTTGACCAGCTACAGTTACAGAGGAGCGAGCTAAAGCCCGTGAACAATCCTCTGGTGGGTTTCAGCGGAGAGGAAGTCAGGCCCCTCGGAAAAATAACAGTACCTGTGGAAGTCGGCACATGGCCTTGTGCGGTCAGACTCAACCATGATTTCTTGGTGGTCGCGACCCCCTCCCCATACAATGCCATAATAGGGCGGCCAATCATGCATATCCTACGGGCGGTGGTCTCCACCTACTATTTGGCCATGAAGTTCCCTACGGACTTCGGTGTGGGGGTAGCGCGGGGCGACCAGCTCGAGTCCCGCAAGTGTTATGTTGCCGCCCTGAAGGGAAAAACCGAGGTGACTGACGACCTTGAACTGGAGCGGCCTGCGGAGCAAGGCGAGGAACGAGCTTCGCCCACAGAGGAAACGGTCGCAGTCCCGACTTCGGCTACGGACCCAGCTCGCACACTACGGATCGGTGCTTCCGTCGAGAAACCCCTACGAACCAAACTGGCGAGTTTTTTACTTCAAAATTTAGATATTTTTGCATGGTCCACGGCCGACATGCCCGGTATTAGCCCCGGCCTGATAACTCACAAACTTAATACTAACCCTATAGTCAGACCCGTTAGACAGAAGAAACACAACTTAGCCCCAGAGCACTGGAGGGCGGTCAACGAGGAGGTCGAGAAGCTCCTCGCAGCAGACTTCATAAGGGAAGTCCATTACCCAAGCTGGGTGGCCAACCCAGTGCTGGAAAAAAAGGTGAACGGAAAGTGGCGCATGTGCGTCGACTACACCGACTTGAACCGAGCTTGCCCGAAAGATTGCTTCCCCCTCCCCAGAATTGACCGCCTAGTGGACGCGACCTCGGGACATGAGTTGCTAAGCTTCCTGGACTCCTACTCGGGCTACAACCAAATCAGGATGGACCAGTCCGATGAGGAAAAAACCAGCTTCATAACCAAGTTCGACCTGTACTGCTACAAGGTCATGCCCTTCGGATTAAAAAATGTCGGGGCGACCTTCCAAAGACTTGTAAATAGGCTGTTTCGGCCCTTGATTGGCACGAAGATAGAATGTTATGTAGACGGCATGGTCGTCAAGACATAGTTTTCACAGGAATTAATACAACTTAGATTATGTCTTCCAAATCCTACGTCAATTTATCATTAAATTGAACCCTAACAAATGTGTCTTCGGTGTCACCTCGGGCAAATTCCTAGGGTACTTTGTCAACCGGCGCGATATTGAGGCCAACCCGGACAAGATAATAGCCATCCTAGATATGAGACCACCCTGGAAAGTAAAAGAAGTTCAGAGGCTAAACGGCCGCATAGCCGCTCTAAGCCGCTTCATGTCCAAATTAGCAGACCGCTGCCTACCTTTCTTCAAAGCAATCAAAGGCAAAGGTTCAAATGGACCCAAGACTGTCAGCTCGCGTTTGACGAGCTAAAAAGTTACCTCGCTAGTGTGCCAACCTTAGCCCGGCCTGAGGAGGGCGAGGTCTTAGAACTGTACCTCTCGGCAAGCGACGAGGTGGTCAGTTCGGTACTAATAAAAGAAGCAGACCGGGTCCAGCAACCCATCTACAATGTTAGTAAAATTTTGCAGGGAGCAGAGACAAGATACCCGCAGATAGAAAAACTAGCATATGCACTGGTGATAGCAGCTCGGAAACTCCGCCCGTACTTCCAGGCTCAGACCGTCATCGTCCTGACTGACAAACCTCTGAGGCAAGTTTTACTCAAACCCGAGGTTTCCGGTCGACTGACGAAATGGGCCATCGAACTCAGCGAGTACGACCTCCAGTACAAGCCAAGAACTGCTATTAAGGCCCAAGCCTTGGCAGATTTTATCGCCAAGTGCACATTTAGCCTCGAAGCCCCTGAGCCGGTCGAGCCCGAGATCCCCAGTTCGGGCGAGCTCGGAGCTCCCAAGCCAATAGAGTCTGAACCCCGTGAAGTAGCAGCAAGTGTAGCATCTCTCCTGGTTAGGCCAAACGCGAACTGGGATGAGGAGCCCTGGATCCTTCACGTAGATGGCTCCTCGAACCAACAGGGCAGCGGGGCTGGAATAGTGCTACGCGGCCCGAGCGGAACAAAATTGGAATACGCACTACGCTTTGAGTTCGCAACATCCAACAACGAGGCGGAGTATGAGGCACTGATAGCCGGGCTGAACCTAGTACACAAGGTCGGAGCAAAGCATGTAGTTATCTGCAGTGATTCCCAGCTCGTGGTCAACTAAGTTACAGGCGAGTACGAAGCACGCGAGCTCACTATGATTGTATACTTGGCAAAAGTAAATGAGGCTCTACTCAATTTCCAGTCACACTTCATCAGGCAAATCCTGAGGTCAGAGAACACTGAGGCCGACGTCCTGTCCCGGCTAGCCAGCACGAGTCACAACGCCATGAGAACTGTGTACATAGAGGACTTACCTCGACCCAGCATTCTCGATGGGGCAGAAGAGGTCGCTCCCGTCTTTGAAGTAGAGCCGAGCTGGATCGACCCACTCGCGAGCTTCCTACTAATGGAACCCTCCCTGCGGACCGCAATGCAGCTAAGAGGGTGCAGCGCCAGGCAGCCAAATACGTCATAATAGACGAACGGTTGTACCGACGATCCTATACGCTCCCCTACTTGCGTTGCTTGCGACCTGCCGAAGCCGAGCTCGTACTCCACGACACTCATGAAGGCTTGTGCGGTGGACACCTGGGGGGCAGAGCCCTCGCTCAAAAGGCACTTCGACAAGGATACTACTGGCCAACGATGAAGGCAGAAGCCATCGAGCTCGTCAGAAAATGCGACAAGTGTTAGAAGCATGCCAATATCCACCATCAGCCTGCTGCCGACCTCAAGTACCTCACCAGTCCATGGCCCTTTGCACAAAGGGGCATCGACCTTCTGGGGCCATTCCCGCCAGCAACAGGTGGGAGAAAGTTCCTAGTGGTGGCAGTAGATTACTTCACAAAGTGGATAGAAGCTGAACCTCTGGCAACAGTTACAGCCCGAAACATACAGAACTTCTTTTGGAAGAACATAGTATGTCGCTTTGGGCTACCTCGGGTACTGATCTCCGGCAATGGCAAACAGTTCGAGGATATCAAGTTCCAAGAATGGTGCCAAAGTATGCGAATTCGTCAGAACTTCACGTCGGTTGCACACCTGCAGGCAAACGGTCAAACAGAAGTAATGAACAGGGCCATCCTCCGTGGACTGAAAACACGACTAGACCGAGCTAAAGGGTTGTGGGGGGACGAGCTACCAAGTGTTCTATGGGCTCACCGAACCACGGAAAAAACCGCCACAAGAGAGACCCCCTTTAACCTCACCTACGGCACCGAAGCGGTAATCTCGACGTAAATCGAAGTACCTACGCTGCGAATAGAAGCATACGACGAGCAGACAAATGGAGACGAGTTACACATCAACCTCGACCTACTGAACGAGGTAAGAGACATCGCGCACATCCGAACTACGGCCTACCAGCAAAAGGTAGCTCGGTACTACAATGCTAGAGTAAAGAAGAGGAGCTTCCGCATCAGCGACCTAGTTCTCCGTAAGATCATGGTACCCGAACCCGGCGTGGGAAAACTCGGACCAAATTGGGAAAGACCCTACAGAGTAAAGAAATCACTCGAGGGGGCATACGAGCTCGAAACCTTAGAGGGAAAGCAAGTACCCTGAGCATGGAACATCGTCAACCTAAAGCGATACTACCTATAGACCGCCAAGCAAAGTGGATAAAATCACCACCAAAACAAGCCGCGCGAGTGCGGCAGCCCGGACAAGAAACAGATCGGACATATGATTAGTTCGGCAAATATGCTTAGTTCGGGAGAAAGAACAACCAACACTTAAGCAAAAGTCATTCCATTTCAAAAGTAAGGTAGTACATAAAAAAAAAATTTACAAACCCGGAGCTATTTCTTCATTATCAGAAGGCACTTCCACCTGAGCCGCCAAGGCGTGAATAGAAGAATTCACCTACCAAAAGGAACCGAGTGATCTAAAGAACCAACAAAATGAAAGCCAAAGAGCTCTAAAAAAGGGAGAACACTTACCACCATGGCATGGGTAACGGCACGACAGACCACTTGATGCAGAGGGAGATCAGTCCACACCGCGACCTCCTCGGGGAAAATAGCCTCCTTACTCTTTTGAAGAGCATGGGTCGGCGACAACACACTCCTGAAATCCCCCGGGGCCCCCGAGCCCGAGGGCCCAGCTCGCGTATGAGCAGACCCGGAGTAAGCAGGAGCACCGGAGTATGTAGGAGCCCCTATGTAGGTAGTCTCAGCATAAGGGCCCCCTGCCGGTCCTGCATTGGAGGAACCATCTCGGGCTCCCTGGGCAAATCTTCTGGCTGATAGTCCGGCACCTCGGGCTCCACATCCCGGGGCATCTCGGCACGAGTTCGCTTGGCAAGCCGCTTTCTCCTCTTCATGCCTTGGAACAAGTGCCCACCCCGGGTCCCTCAAGAATCCATCACACCTGCGAAAAGAAGTTCGCCATCAGTTAAAAGCAAGAAAGACAGCAAGACAGGATCTCTAAGTGAAGAACCTACCCAAACTCAGGCCAGCCGCAATGAGCTTGGCCTCCGTTAGATACTGTTGACACTTCAGCCCAAGCCGCGCCCATTGCCGGAGGCCCTTCGCCGTCTCTTTGTCAAGCGTGACCCCGGAGTCAGGAGCGGCCATCCCCCACCCGGTCTGAAACGGCCACCCCAGCACACTTCGCACCCCGAAATAGTCCTTCTTCCATGCTAGGACCTTGTTGGGGAGCTCATGTAAAAGCTTAAAGCCCGGGCGAGGAGACAGGTAGTATGCCCGCCTACGCCCGGGGAGGGGACCCGCTTGCTTCTTAAGCATCAAGATTGAAGAAAAAATCTCCAAGTCCAACGGAAAGCTCTCTTCACAAAATAAGGAGATTGTCCCCACCAAATTTCGAATGGAGTTCGGGTGAAGCTGGCCGACCGTCACGCCAAAGTGGTTCAGGACTTCGACAAGGAGGGGATGGAAAGGCAATCGCAGCCCCGCAGCGAGCTGCTCCCGGAATATCACAATCTCATCAAGACCGTGTTCCCAAGGAAAGCTACCCGAAGGTATGAAATAAGCGTACTCCCCGGGCAAGTTGTAGTAGGTAATGAAGGATTGGAGCCCCTCGAGCGTCATGGTCGAAGGACCAAACTTGTCTAACATCCGACCCCGATGAGAGGTGGACGCCAAACTACCCAAAGCGCCTCGGCCTACGAGTTCGAATTCTTCCTCGAGTTCTACCTCCGGCTCGCTAGGGCTATCGGGGGATGCAACTCAGTTCGTAGAACCTGCATCAGACCCGCTGAAAGGATTATCTGAGCCATCCAAGCTAGACATCGGGGAGTGAGATGGCATCCAGGAAAGTACTCACCCAAAAAAAGGCTGTAGACCACAGGAGCTCGGACGAGCGGAAGACCTTGAACGCGAACTGAAAAAAACCTGGACGCGAACTGGATGCGAGCTGAAACTCGGACGCGAGCTCGAGAGATATAGAAGTGACAACAACTGGGGTCCCCTCCGCTATTTATACTCACAGTGACCAAAAAGCGACGGCTTAGATCAAAGCCAATTCGACGGCCTACAGCCGCACTGACCACACGTCCCCTGAGACTGAGACGTGATTGGCGCACGTCTTTCTGAAACTGACAGAGCGCCGACACACATCTTTTCAAAACTGACGGAACGCCAGCGCACGTCTCCTCAATAAAAGCGGCAGCGGCACGTCTTTTTCAAATTTGAAAAGACGCCCGCTATCGTGCATCCCAAGTGGCGCGCTTTTTTGAAATTTCGAAATATAAAGTGCGTGCCGCCACATCTATCAGCGTTTAGGCAGGCCGGCGCGCTTCCCGCCTAATGGACGCTCGAAGAAACCCAAGGAACCTTGACAACGCACCTCACGCCATCAGAACCAAGATTCAAAGTGCATGGCAAATCTACCTGACACCTTGCGAACTCCCCGCGCCAGGGCAAGACCCTTAGTACAAGGAGTGGGGGACAACTGATGAAGGAAGATTTGGCCCGACCTCGCAATCACGCCACGCGGCAAAAAACAAGTAGCTCGGCACTTAAAGCAGCATACCCAGGGTGCAAACACCAAAGGGAAGAGACTAGTAGACCGAACTCCCCTCGAGGAGACCAAATCCCTAACGGGAGCCCGAACTCCCTACAAGGGGCCCAAACTCCCTAAAAGGAGCCCGACCTCCCTACTAAGAGCTCGAACTCCCTACTAAGAGCCCGAACTCCTTACGAGGAGCCCGAACTCTCCCTTTGGCCCCGAGCCACACAAAGCAGTGACCCAGACTGGCCCGTCTCATGGCAGTTCGGGACACCCCCCCTATCCGAACTCAAGACTTCGCCTCCCACACCGCTCCAAGCACTTCGCCTCCAGAGCATTGAACTGGACAAATCACACCATACCTGGCACCGAAGGAGTCCGTATCCAGGGGCGGCGCACCTGACTGACTTAGGATCCGACGCTTGATGGCCGCACTTCAACGGCCACCTGCCACCGCCATCTCCAGTTACAGAGACGGCTCCGACAAAAAAAGCAGTGACGGTTCTGCCCCAGCAGAGGCAATGACGCCCGAACTGGCAGAAGCACGGAAGTAATCATTCCCGACCTGACAGAAGTCTAGGAGTGGGTGTGCGAGGTGGTTATAAAAGGCTCTCCACCCCCCCAAAGAGGAGGTATGCAAACTTTGCGTTATCTGGTTTTATCTTGCCTTTGAAGGATTCTAACTTGAGCTTCGGAGCCTTTACATCGGGTTCCCCCCGGAGCTTCCTCATCTCCTCCGTTTCAGGTTCCCTGCTACTCAGTTCAGAAGCAAGGTCATTGACAGCTAAGACCGGCTGGATTGCGCATCATCATGAATCATGACAACTGAAACTGAAAGTTTAAATATAGGAAAACTGATTTTTACAACCGAAACTGAACCAAAAACTAATTAAACCGAACCAATTGAACCAAAACTAAAATTTTGGGTTAGTTTTTTCAATTTTAAACGAATTATGCACCCCTATCCCTAATGTTCTAAAATTATGAATGACAATACTAAGTGTTCTATAAGATGTTGATCAGATTTAGTAGTGGTGAGGCTTATATGTGATGACCATCCAACTCCGGTCACTAGATTATGGACAAGTTTTATGTTTTCTAGGTTTAACTCCATTCCTATAATAGTTATCATATATTCTCTTTGTCTTTTCACTTCCTTTTTCTTTCTTTTACTATTTCTTTTCATCTTTATTTTTAACTTGGTGTCATACAAATTTCGTGTTAAATTTGGAGTACAAAAAAAATACGGACAAATTCAAAGAAATTTATTTATTTTTTTTTTGTTTTGCAGAAATGTAAGTGGGATACAAATTCTTTTTCTGTTATTTTGCAAAGAAAACCCTCTGATTCTCTTGTACACAACCTGAATTTGTACTTATAGCTTGTCATGGACAAAATCCAAAAAGCTTGTTGTAGAAATAACTTGCAACGATCAATTATATGTGCACAAGACATGCGAATTTCCTTCCTTTCTTTTTGACTGTAGTAATTTGATGAAGCTTTTGATTGCAGTAACTCAAAAGTCAGAATCCTTTAACGGACGTTGCATGGAGCTGTAACGGTTTCGGAGCTTCAATGCATGGTTGAGGAACCAAAATTCCGATTCTTCTTCCCTTGATTTTGGTGCAGCCGCCCCTTCTTTTTCCCCCTTTATTTTCTTTGAAACAAATAAGAATAGGTAAAGGATTTGAGAAGCTGAAGTGTGTGCACCGGAAAAAGGACCGAAGGGGAGCTAAATGGGAGCTCCAAGGAGGATAGATCCGGCCAAGAATTTGAATTCAAATAGTTGGTGTAAATGATATGGGCCTACTAAGATTGGTGATCAATTTGTGATCCCCATTTATTAGGGGAATGGATTGGATTTCCTTCCAATTATTTAGAGCCAAGTGACACTTGGCAAAGGAGGTGGGCCTATGAAGAATTCAGTCCATTAACCAGCCATTAGTTCCTTCCATATTCGATCAATTAAGCCCATATCGAATCCCATATCAAATTCTAATTGCCTTTTTAAATGAGATCTACCAAATCATAATTAAAATTTTGTCAATCTTTCATTTAGTGACAAGTTCCACTTTGTGATTTTCTTTCCAATATGATCTTTGTATAAGACCGGTGCACTTGTAAATCAAGTGATTCCTTTAATTAGCCTTTCTATTAAACCCTATTAGTATCTCCTTGGGCTAATAGGCCAACACACTGGGTTCCACCTAAAAAAATCTTTCTTCTTAGTGGGCCCAATAACCCCTTTCGATTTTCTTTCATGTTGGGCCCAAAAAAAAATTACATTCAAACAAATGCCCCCAAGTTGGTGGTTGTTATTGTAATTGGCAATGCAATCACTGACTTGTAAAGTTTACGCTCTTGTAGGCTAGTAGTAAATGTTTTTTTCTATATGATTTGGCCATTCACAATTTATACTTATGTGGGTCAGGAGTGATACAAATAATTTATTTTGTGACTGCACCTTTTCAGGTTGCCTACGTACCCCTTAGAGGGATCAAGTCATGATGTAGTTCACAAAGTGATTTGTACTTGCGATTTGGGGCTTTGTAGATAGCTTAGGCTCTTATCTAGGAGTGCTTAGTGGATAGTTTAGGCTCAAATTGAATAATTTATACTCATAATTAGGAGTTTTGCAGACAGTTTGTGCTCGTATCTAGGAGAAAACTTGGAAGTTGAATAGTTTATACTCACTCTCAAGAGTCTTGTAAATAGTTTATGTTCATATTCGGGAGCATATTTGAGTTACTTTAGAAGTTGAATAGTTTATACCCATACCCAAGAGCATTGTAGATAGTTTATGCTCGTATCCAAGGGCAAACTTTGAGTTATTTTGGAAGTTGAATAGTTTATACTCATACTTAGGAGTCTTGTAGATAGTTTATACTCGTATCTGGGAGCAAACTTGGAAGTTGAAAAGTTTATACTCATACTCAGGAGTCTTGTAGATAGTTTATGCTCATATCCGGGAGCAAATTTTAAGTTATTTTGGAAGTTGAATAGTTTATACTTATACTCATGAGTCCTGCAAACAGTTTATGCTCATATCTGGGAGAAAACTTGGAAGTTGAATAGTTTATATTCAAACTCAGGAGTCTTGTAGATAGTTTATGCTCATATTTGGGAGCAAACTTTGAGTTAATTTGGAAGTTGAATAGTTTATACTCATACTCAGGAGTCTTGTAGACAGTATGCTCGTATCTGGGAGCAAACTTTGAGTTATTTAGGAAGTTGAGTAGTTTATACTCATACTCGGGAGTCTCATAGATAGTTATGCTCATATCTAAGAGCGTATTTGAGTGAGTGTTTTTTCCTAATAGATAGTTTAGGCTCATATCTGGTAGCATAGATAGTTTAAGCTCATATCTAGGAGTGGATTTTGACTCATTTTCTTTTCATGTAACATGTGATTGTATGTAAAATTACACATTTTCTAGAAAAGAATTCATTTTGTATGTACTCTTGTAGAGTAATTGGAAGTCGATGGAGTTGTTTCAAACTTCATTAGTTACCACTCTCGGTGGTTGGGTAGCAGTGTTTTTGCCTTGTCTTTTCTTTCTTTTGGGAAGTTTTTGTGATTGAACATTTGTTTTAATTTTCTTTGATTGTCTACAGGGTAGAGTGGATTGGTGTGTCACATGATGCTCCTGACGTGTAATGATGATCTAGCCATCTTTTGAGAATGATGTGGTGGACCGGAGTGAAGGAATTTCCTTGGGATTTAAGGCCTATGCTTGTACTCGATTCAATATTGCCCCTAGTATATGGCAACAAGTAGAAGGGTTGGTGGGGGATTTGTGTTTGATTTAGGGATGCCCCTAGTGTAAGTTCATAGTTGACAAGATGAGGAGGGCATTGGAGAGCTTCAGGTTCAAAGGATCCAAATGTAACGGTTGTCATGTTAGTGGTTGCTATGTCCTCACTTGGATCTAGTTTGACCACTCCTGACTCGACCAATTGCATTATCTTATTTTTGAGGACAAAACATTTCTCAACTAGGTGGCTAATTACCCGATGGTAATGACAATACTTCGTATGATCAAATTTCCCTTCTTCATCTGGGCGTTTACTATTAGGAAGCTCTATAAGCTTTTCGGTTAGAAGGGCATCCAACATTTCTGGGACATCTGAGTCAGGGAATGGATACACCTTCGCTTCCAATTCTTTAAGAGTGGGTTTTCGATTTTCTTTCTCTTGCTAAATATTTGATGTTATTTCTTTCTTGCTTTTTTTCTTCCCAATAACCTTGAGAGGGGCTATTGAGGTTGTTAGAACTTGCATCAGCCTAGACAATTTTGTCTCATTTTCACCATCTTTCTTTTCCCTTTGGAAATCATCCGGGCGATGTTCTCCGAAGGTAGTCAAGCTAAGTTCCATGTCATGGGTGCGGGTGGCCAATTCTTCAAATGTTCGGGGTTTTATTCCCTTGTTGATGTAATGCAAACCCCAAGCATGCCTTAAATACAAGTATCAATATCTAAAGCTTTTGAGAGCTTGTCACGACAATTAAGGTAGAGATTTCTCCACCTGTCGATTTAGTCAACAACTAGTTCATCCTTCTTTTGTCATGTGGTGGTGAGTTTATACATGCTTACAGTATGTCGAGTACTCTAGAAGTGATCCAAGAATTCTCTTTCTAATTGGTCCCATCCATCGATTGACCTAGAAGGGAGGTCGGTGTACCAATCGAATGCATTCCCTCGTAGGGATCACACAAACTGTTTTACCATTAGGTCATCGTAGGTCCCGACATTGTTGCATGTCTTCACAAAGTGTGTAACATGTTGCCTAGGTTACCTTTCTTGTCGAATTATTGAAACTTCGGGGGTTGGTACCCTAACAACATAGGCATATGATCAATGCACTCAATGTATGGCTTAGTATACACCGAGGATGACTGTGGAACACCCCCATACTGAGCATGTATTGTGTCAGCTATCATGTTTGGGAGTTGTTGTACTAAGAGGGAGGCAATCGAAGCATGTTGGGCATCTCGTATATCTGTATGTTCCGGCAACTCTCAGGGAGGGTCTACTTGCGGGGTGAACCCTGGTGGGTGTGAAGGTCCCTAGCTGGATGTTGTTGTTTGCATTTATTCCATTCAGTTCATCAGAGAAGCAATTTGAAGGTCCTTCTCTTCCACCGTCTTTGTTAACTTAGCAATGGTCACAACCATCTCAACAAGTTGTTCTTCAACTGTAGTAGCTCTAGCCATCATGACAGGTGCTACTGAAGTGTAAGAGCAAGTCTATATGTAATTAGATCCTCTGGTCTTGGGAGAGCTGGGATGGGAGCCAGACCTTGATCCAATACTTGATTTTGTGCCCGACATGGGTATTTGTCCACTTGGATGTTCAAGTGGAGTTGTTGAGATCAACTATTTTCTTGGAGCTACCCCTTCCTTAGTAGCTTCCTTCACCATTGGTAGCCTTAAAGGTTCCGTTTTGGTGTTTCAACTTTTTGAAGGGACCCCTAGAGTTGTATAGGGAGAAAGAGGTGCAACCAATTGTAAATTCTTGGACCTCGTCATGAGATGAATGGTTGGCCTCTCGTAGTTGGAGGCTAAAATTGCACTTGATCTGGATGAGCTTTAGCTATATGTGGCATTTTTCTTATTTCCAATGACACTTGAAACAGTTTTCTTTGGAGCTATGTGTCCAAACCGTTTGCAAAAACTAACTTGATGTGCTGACTTGAAAGATGAGAGGAAAGAGATATCCCACCGAGCGCGCCAGAAATTTGTCAACACAAATTTCGCGCTAAATTTGGAGCACCAAAAAAATGCGGACAAATTCAAAGAAATTTATTTTTTTGTTTTGCATAAATGTAAGTGGGATACAAACACTTTTTTTGTTATTTTGCAAAGAAAACCCTTTGATTCTCTTGTTACAAACACAACCCAAACTTGTACTTGTAGCTTGTCACGAACACGATCCGAAAAGTTTGTTGTAGAAAGAACTTGCAACGATCAATTATGCGCATGCAAGATATGAGAATTTTTTTCCTTTCTTTTTAGTTGTATTAATTTGATGAAGCTTTTGATCGCAACAACTCAAAGGCCAGAATCCTTCAACTGACGTTGCATGGAGTTGTAATGGTTTCAGAGCTTCAATGCATGGTTGAGGAACCAAAATTCCGATTCTTCTTCCATTGATTTTGAAGGGACCCCTAGAGTTGTACAAGGAGAAAGAGGTGCAACCAATTGTGAATTCTTGGACCTCGTCATGAGATGAATGCTTGGCCTCTCGTAGTTGGAGGCTAAAATTGCACTTGATCGGAATGGGCTTGAGCTATGTGGCGTTTTTCTTATTTCCAATGACACTTGAAACAGTTTTCTTTGGAGCTATGTGTCTAAACTGTTTGCAAAAACTAACTTGATGTGCTGACTTGAGAGATGAGAATAAAGAGATATCCCACCGAGTGTGGCAGAAATTTGTCGACACAAATTTCGCGCTAAATTTGGAGCACCAAAAAAATGCGGACAAATTCAAAGAAATTTATTTTTTATTTTTTTTTTGTTTTGCAGAAATGTAAGTGGGATACAAACTCTTTTTCTATTATTTTGCAAAGAAAACCCTCTGATTCTCTTGTCATGAACACAACCTAAACTTGTACTTATAGCTTGTCATGGACAAAATCCAAAAAGTTTGTTGTAAAAAGAACTTGCAACGATCAATTATATGCGCACAAGATATGAGAATTTTCTTCCTTTCTTTTTGGTTGTAGTAATTTGATGAAGCTTTTGATCACAGTAACTCAAAGGCCAGAATCCTTTAGCCGACGTTGCATAGAGTTGTAACGGTTTCAGAACTTCAATGCATGGTTGAGGAACCAAAATTTGGATTCTTCTTCCCTTGATTTTGGTGCAACCGTCCCTTCTTTTTCCTTCTTTATTTTCTTTGAAAGAAATAAGAGTAGGTAAAAGATTTGAGAAGCTGAAGTGTGTGCACCTGAGAAAGGACCGAAGGGGAGGTAAATGGGAGTTCCAAGGAGGAGAGCCAAAGGGAGGAGGCTTTTTGTCCTTTCCCCATCTATTTATAATAGATAGATCCGGCCAAGAATTTGAATTCAAATAGTTGGTGTAAATGATACCCGCCCACTAAGATTGCTGATCATTTGTGATCCCCATTTATTAGGGGAATGGATTGGATTTCCTTCCAATTATTTAGAGCCAAGTGACACTTGGCAAAGGAGGTGGGCCTATGAAGAATTCAGTCCATTAGCCATTAGTTCCTTCCATATTCGGTCAATCAAATTCTAGTTGCCTTTTAATTGGGATCTACCAAATCATAATTAAAATTTTGTCAATCTTTCATTTGACAAGTATTTGTGATTTTCTTTCCAATTTCATCTTTGTATAAGACCGGTGCACTTGGAAATCAAGTGATTAAATCACTTCCTTTAATTAGCCTTTTTATTAGACCCTATTAGTATCTCCATGGCCAACACACTGGATCCCACCTAAAAAAATTCCTCTTAGTGGGCCCTACTTAACTTCTTGGGCCAAAAAAAAAAATATTACATTCCACCACTTGTATTAAACTCTAGGTGTAAAGTTATCATATTCTCTTTCTAGAGGCCTAAGTCACACCAAAACTTCATCCACCTTCCCTTTGGCAAAAAAAAAGGGGGGGTTTTGTATTTACAATTAAACATACTAACCAGACCCAAGTATATAAACCCTTATTAAGGGTTGTTTACTTTACTTTTAGCAATAATAAATAATCTTAATTTATAAGATCTTTTAGAATCTAATAGATACATATAATATACAAATTCATGAAATTTAGTTACTAAAAGAATTATTTTATTATTAGAATTTTTATTTATACAAAATTCCTAAAATTAAAAAAAAAAAAAACCATTTTATATATAAATTTGGATTAGTGGAAATTAAAAATTAAGAGACATAGGGACATTCCACAACATGAATCATTTTTCTTGTTAGTTTTAAAAATAAATCAAAATCATCTGGTTTGAAAAACCATGTTCTTAGCTGTGTATATGTTTTTTTTCCAAAACTGGAACAAGAAACACGTTCTTGAATTATAGTTTATAAATACATATTTTTCATTTAGTTACTTAATATCATATTCCATGAGTCATATAATTCCTAAACTTCAAAATTTGTTTTTGTTTTAAAAACCACTGTTTTGATGGTTCTAAAAACATGTGTTGTTTTTTGAAACAAAACCAACTTGTTTTTGCCTTTTAAAACAAAAATATTGTCCAAGAACATGTTTTTGTTTTTGTTTTTTCCTTTTCTTTTTATGGTGTGGCAATATTAAAAACAAGTGAAAAGAAAAACATTCATGTTGAAGAATACCCCCTAGTGAAGGTCAGGGAAGAGGACCAGATCCAAGAAAGACAATTATAAACATGAGAGACTCAGGGGATGTTTGACAACATGGTTGGTTTTGTTACATTGACGTGGTAGTTTTTGTTTTCAAGAAAGAAACCAACCATGTTGTTGAACAACCCCTTAAGCAACCAAAAAAAATCTTGCGATATCACAATGATTTTAAACCCTAACCAACTAGATATGCTATTGGAGACGGGGGGAAGAACTAACCATGGTTTTATGTGACTTATGATCTCTCTCTCTCTCTCTCATAAAATCTAAGTTCCAAAGAGTAAAGCCTAAAATTGGAGCTTTGTTGTGCTCTTGGACTTTAAAAGCGCAAATTTTAAAACTTATCCAAATTTAACTTAACTATTTTTAAGCAAATAAGATCAAACATATTTTATGGGATTTTACTTTCTTACTTTTGTAATTCCAAGTCCCCCTATTTTCTCCATAATTGAAGTTAAACCAAACAAGGAAATATGTGAAGTCTTCTAGAATATTTTCAACATTCTATTTCCAAGCATACCCTATGGTCTAAAAAAATGTAGATGAGACATTTCGGAAAAGAGTGGCTCCAAATAAGGGAATGAAGAAAGAGCATTGGAAATAACTGTGTTTGATTAAAGTGGATCCAAAAATAAAAAGATTTCTTTAGAAATGCTGTTAGAATGTAATACCAATCAAATATAATTTAGCAAAAAAAAAAGGTATTTGTAGCTTTGCAAAGTGTTCCATGTGCAATGAGAAATTTGAATCAGCTATTCATGCAATAAGCATGTAAAAGACACTTGGTTTGGTAGTGTAGGCGATGGACTCCATAGAGGTGGTCGAGCTCCGAGGTCCAGGAATGGTAGTTGAGATTTCTCTAGAGAGATAGAGAGAGAATTTGGTCTCTCCCAAAAATTGTTCTTATGGGTAAAATTCAAAAATTCATTGGCTAGGGATTTTATTTTCTTGTGTTGTGATGTATTGGAGTCTATTAAAAATTTTTCTATCAACTTTAAGTTTGTACATTGATCCGGTAGGTGTTTGGGATCGATGCCATTTTCTTAGAAAACAGTGCCATATCAACACTACATAAAAAATGAGCCGGTTTTTTCTGAAAAATGTTTTCTCAAATCATGCCTTGGAAATCTGGAAAGGTGTGCTTTGAGAAAGTGCCATTTTTTGTGTTTTCCCGTTTTTTCTATTGTTGCTAGAAATAATGTGCTGATGTGGCGTTGAAAAATGCCTATGTGGTAGCAATAACAATGGTACCAAATAGAGCATGCTTATGCAATACCATTTTGTAGCCTATAAGTTGGCAAAAGAGGTCTTTTACTTTGAATTATGAGAAAATGTTTTTTACTTTGAATTCTGTAGCACAAACACCACCCTATCATGTAAGACGAGACTCAAATACATCTTTAATTCCTTTTAGTTGGAATGTTCTATTATTATACATTATTATCAGCTTTTACAAAAAAAGGTGTTGAAGGTTGAGAACATGTTCAAGGAGTTATCATTATTTTTTCTTTGTTATTGTCCAAAATTTTGAAATTTAAAGCTAGTTATGATTATAAAGATGGATGTGTGGCTTTAGAAAAATGAATTTAACCAATCTTAGAATTTGCAAACTTTACATAAGAGATCTCATCAATATTTCTGTAGGGATCAAAACTTGTAGTTGAAGAAGGGGTTTTTTCAAACCCTTGACTTAGGATTAAATCCTATCTTCATTATACCAACCATTGGTTAATCATCTTTAGTGGTGGCAACTAGGATACCAAGTAGGGCTGTCAATGTACTTCAAAAGTCCAAAACCTAAGTTTGAAACTAGTCAATTATTATATATATATATATTGTGTAAGTGGGGTGGTAAAGCTAAGTGTAGTGGTTTCCTTGAAGGATGAAGAAAGGCCAAGGGATATTTGGTAGCAAAGGTAGACAGAGGTAGCAGAGTTGATAGAATCGTGTGTCAATCACGGTTTATTCCCCTTTTTATGAGGGGAGACCCCGAGGCCCTGAAGGGAAGGAGCCAAAAGGGGTTTGATTCCTATTTGGAAAGGGGATCTTTAATTTGATGTCAACTGACAGGAGGACACTACTGGGGGTTCGCCACATGTCGCGTAAGATCTTCCTTGGACAAAGTTTCCTTTCATTCGAGGAATCTCACGACACACGTGTGCTACTTCCCCTTGCGGGTCTCCCGTGTTGACATGGCACGAATGATGTTAGAGCTAGTCTGACATGTTCGCTTGATTGCTCCGTTATCTACTGGATGTCTCATCGTGAGTATCTTTGGCTCATTGCGAATGTGCGGTGGTCCTTAAGTTCATTACAGGTCTGTGATGTCTTTGAGTTTTGTTTGATGCCTTCATCGCAATCTCAGACATGGGGAACCACATTTACTTACAATTAGCCCCCTTGCTTATTTGGTAAGAGTATTCTTATCAATAAGCATTCATGTGACTGGTGCACTTTCTTTTCTTCTTTTATCACATGTTTTGTCATTAGCTAGGACATTATGGTTGAGGTGAGGGGAGGTCATTTTGAGTTTTGTTTCGTTTGAGTGCCAGTTATCTCTTGAGGTTGGGCATCACGTGTAAGTTTTTGTGACTATAGCCATTGGGGCTCTAGTTAGGGTGTTTGGCTTGGTGCTTTCATTTGATAGTATGTTGATTAGGTATCTGAGGTGTAAGTGGATCTTTGTCTATCATTCATCTACTGGGTATTATAGGTGCTTTCTTTTGATAGTAGTCCTTTATTTTGAAGAGGGTGGACATGAAGGACGAATGCCCTGATTTTATAGGTGATAACCCTACATTTTGATGCCTTAAGGGCATCAATTCAGGGGTATTTTTGACCTTAGAATAGTCAAAGTATACAATTTTCCCAATTAAAATCAATTATGTGACCTCTGAGGGTCTTTATGCAAATTATGTAGAAAACTGGAAAGTTTTCTAGGCTGAAGTACAGTTTTTGGGAAGCTGGTGTGAAGACCAGCTGAGAGAGGGGGTGTTTTTGTAAAGAACTGGGAACAGGAGGGCGCCTCCTATCTGCTAAACCCAATTGGCGCCCATCCTATTGTATTACCATTGAGGCATAGGAGTAGAGGGTAGAATTAGAGTAAATCACCAAGATGCACGGCGAATGGTTTAGTCTAAGTAAATCGATGTTTTGTATCCAATAGTATGGTATTTACCATATTTTCCATTTAAGTGTACACTTGTTTATACAACATAATGAAAACACTCCTTTCCTATGTGGGCCATTTTTCCTTCCTGTTACTTTTTGTTGTACTTTTGTTATTCCCATTGGATGGGTAACTTGTTATTTTCTAGGAGTGTGATAAGATCATAGGGTGACTTATTTTTTCTAGGAGTGAGGTAAGATCCTAGGGTAATGACAACGTGTGTGAGTAACGTTTAATGAGTGAAAAATGATTGAGGCACATACATACCCTCATGTCGGTAGTGTATTAGGGTGATGCAGGGTATGTGTGCTTGCGATGAGCATAGATTATTGTTTAACTGCCACGATGGGTGTTTAGTGATACCTCGAGTCCATGTCAAAAATTGGCATGTTGCAGTGGTTTATTATCGGTTTTGAGTATTTGTTGTTCCTTGGTGTGGTAGAGTCATAATCTGGTGGTATGGGTTGATCCCCCCGCTAGTTGAGTCATGATCTATTGTCATTTTTTGTATGGGAAAAATCTTATGGCCTTCGTGCTTATATAAGTTTGTGATGATTGATTGAGCATAATAACATTTTTCTACATGTTGTATGATGTGTATGACCCTGCACTAACGTTCTAATGTCGTCAAAGGCAGATGGTTGCTTGTGGTCTTCGTATCTCGTATGAACTTTGTGATCAAGGTTGCTAGAACCTTCTTGGTCTTTGTTGGGAGATGTGGACTTACGCCTGGGGTTACTAAGGCCTTCCTAAGGTTTCCAGGGGATGTAAGATCACTCTTGAAGTTGCTAGGACCTTTCTAGGGTTGCTAGGGAATGTGAAATCATTCATAGGGTTGCTAGGGTATGTAAGATTGCTCTTGGGGTTATCAGGGTATGTAAGACCGCTCCTGGGGTTGCCAGGGAATGTAAGATCTCTCTTGGGGTTATCAAGGCCTTCTTGGGCTTTTCAGGGCCTGTAAGATCGCTCCTAGGGTTGCTAGGACCTTCTTGGGGTTTCCAAGGAATGTAAGATATTCGTCGATTCAAACATGCCAAATAGGTAGTAAGAAAAGGCAATCGTTATGAGTCATATAATGATTCAATTATTACAATTTTGCAGTAGATGAATGATGAAGTGACATATAACTAGCGGAAGTAAAGTCTAATAATGATTCAATACATACAGATTTAAGAAAGAGAAGATTTCGTTAACAGGTGCATAATAACTCAGTATACACAGGTCAAAAAGAATGGAATAACAATATTATTCATTATACAATTTGAGCTAGTGGCCATTCATTGTTTCATCTTGTTCGTTTGTGTGTTGATCCCATAGTACATAATATCTAGTTGGGTGTGCTTCTTTGATGATATAGGGTCTGACCCAATTAGGTGTGAACTTTTGAGCTGACTTGCCCTATCATACATGTAGGGTTGTCTTCAACACTTTATCCCCTTCCTTAAGCTTTTGGGGTTTGACTGGTTTGTTGAAATTTGATGCCATGATTAGTTTGTATTTAATTTTCCTTTGAAGAGACTTTTCTCTATTATCCTCTACAAATTCCAATCTATTGTAGAGTGTCTGGTTCATTTCTTCCATCCAGAAATGTTTCCCCATTGCATAGGCTACTCTGACCGAAACTACTTGTATTTCTGCCAACAAGACCACCTCTTGTCCAAAGACCAAGGAATAGGGCATCACTTGTGTGCTTTTCCTAAGAAATGTGTGATACGTCCATAATTTTTCAGATAGCTTTTCAATCCAATCTTTTTTATTTTCAACTACCATTTTGCTTTGTATCTTTAGTAGTGTTTTGTTAGTTGCTTTTGTTTGCCCATTTCCCTGTGGGTAGTATATTATTGAGGTTCCCAACCATGCCCCATATTGTCCTAGTAAGTCATGAACTTCTTGGTTTTTTATTGACAACCCATTATTAGTGAAGATTTTCATTGGGACTCCGAACCTGTGGATAACATGCTGCCTCAAAAAGTTGGTCACGTTCTCGGTGTAGATCCGCCTCAGTGGTATGGCTTCTACCCCTGTGAAGTAGTTTGTGGCGACTATATGAAGCAATATCCTATGGAAGGTTCACCTTGCATCTGAATAGTTATGCTGATTGGGCCTTCACTCAACTAAATTTTAGAACCTAGTGTAGCTAGGGCATCTATGTACCTGTTCTTGGCTCTGTTTTGGTGTTCGTAGTTCACCTCTAGGTCCTTAGTCAGATTCTGGATCAAGGTTCTATATGGTATAACTGCTAGCTCTTTCATCATGATGTCTACCCCCATTTGTCCTATTACTAGCTTTGAATCCCCAATCACTTTCACCTTCTTTGCTCCAAAGTCTCTTGTGACTATTAAGCCTAGCACTAGGGCTTCAAATTGCAATATTGTGTGAATAGTGTTGCAGCTTAAAGGAATAGGCTGAAGTTTTGCCAGTGGGGGAGGTTAAGGTGACCCCACGCTTGTGAAAGAATTGGTACTACTACCATTAAAGGTTAGGGTCCGTTCAACATCTTCTACTGTTGTGATGAAGGGGAGGTCACCTAGTATTTCTTCAAAGATAGGGAAGTCATTACTGGATGGGAAAGCTGCCAAGAGATCGACAACAACTTGACACTTGATTGCTTTGGGCTAGGTGTTCTCAATGTTTTAGTTGCTCAGTTGCATCATTCACTTGACTAGTCTCCTGAATAGTGGTATATCAATGGAATATTTGATTGGATCGCTTTTTACTATCAAGGCCACCTTCTAACCTAATATGTAATGCCTAAACTTCTAGGCAGCAAAGACCAACATTTGGCATTATTTTTCCATGTGTGAGTAGTTCTTCTCTGTTGGTTTCAATGTCCTACTGGCATAATAGATGGGGCACTCTACCTTCTCTTCATTTTCCTGTGCTAACAGGCACCCTATGGCTTCTAAGTTGGATGTGATGTATATTGGAACTCTTGACCATTCTTTGGTGGGGACATGGTTGATGCCTTAGCTAGGGCTTGTTTTATTTGGTCAAGTGTATTCTAATGCCACGATAACCATTTGTATTCTACAGATTTCTTGGTGAGCTTAACGAGGGGTGATGCAGCATGTGCTAGGCTAAGGATGAACCTCTTAAGATAAGATATTGTCCCTAGGAATATCTTCAGATGTGGTTTAGTTCTTGGGGGAGGGAGGTCGAGGACTGCTTTCACCTTGCCCTCGTCTAGGTGGATTCCAATATGGTCAACCAAGTAGCCTAAAAACTTTCCTGATTGTGCTCCAAATGCACACTTGAGGGGGGTTGAGTTTTAGGTTGAAGGCCCAACATAGTATGAATACTTTCCTTAGTACCTCGGTGTTGTCCTCTTTTCTCTTGGCTTTCAGGAAAATATCATCCATATAGCATTATATCTCTGTGTATCATATAATGTAAGACACTCATCATGGCTCTCTAGTAGGTGGCTCCAACACTCTTTAGACCGAAGGGTATCATGTTGTAATAGAAGTTTCCTATTGGTGTTTTGAACACTGTGTGGGGTGCATCTCTGGGATTCATTTAGATCTGATTGTAGCCGCTATATGCATCTAAGAAAGAGAACAGTTGGTTCCTGGTTGTGGCATCAATGATGATCTCCATGTTGGGCAGCGGGAATTCATCCTTGGGGTAGGCTTTGTTTAAACCTCCGAAGTCTACACAACACTTAGGGTGTTTAGGAGGGAGAAAGGCGTTACGTACTAACTATAGGAATATTAATGTGGTGAGGTTTGGGTGTGGGTACTAACCTTAGATGACCGTTCTTCTTTTTAACTAGGATGTGTGATGGGCATTATGAAGCCTACTTTCAGGAGTCGTTCGACTTCCTCTTTGATCTTTAGGGCAACTTCTGGTTTGAAGACTCGATGTGGTTGTTTCATTGGTTTGGACTTGGGGTTGGTGTTAAGCGAATGTTTGACTAATGTCGGATCTATCCCAAGCATCTGGTCATACGACCAGGAAAAAACATCCTGAAACTTTGTCAATCACAGAGGGAGAAAGGGGTTCAGTAAGACATCTAGTAGGATTTCTAGTTTTGCGATTGAGATATAAGTTTAGTACCTTTCAATAGACCTCTCAAGCTTGTCTTTTCTTCCTAGCTTAGTGTAGCTAATATGTATAATGACCTCTTCTCTCTTTCTCCAGTGGCCATGTCAACCTCTTCTAATGGTTTCTCCACTATGTTGTTTGAATCTTGCATGTGCTTAGGGGGCATGTGGATTTCATCGTAGTACTCTATTATTTCTTTGGGTTGATCCTATCATAGCTAGGAAATCAATTGCCTAATTATGGTTGTTTATTTTCAGTGAGGGTGAGTGTTGTATTATGTACCTTTTGTATTGTTATATTCTGTTGCAGTGAGTTATGTTCTATTTGTGATGTGAGCATCGTAGTATCATTGTATGGCAATTCCAGTAATGTGTTTCTGACAAAATGGCTCTGGGCATAGGAATATGATGTATTCATTAATGGGAAAATGAGATTACAAGGGTTATTTAACATAATACATAAGCAAACTAATAATAAATCATACCTTTGGAATGGCGTTCTTTGCGATAGGAGGACCAGCTTCTTCAAACTCTTCGATGATCGTGCAGTAACTTTTCCCATTTTTGTCGATCACTTTTACACATCTGAATCACTTCTTTTGTTCTGCTGCCATCGGAGGTCCACTCAGATGTTCTGGTAGTTTCAGTGCTTCAACTTTGGCCACCCGGGTCTCTCCATCTTTAGCAAACTCAGTGTAGTATATTGCGTCCTATAGGTGGGCTTTTGATTTCTTGAACGAGGCGCGAGTAACTGGTATATTTGGCTTTGATAAACTGGTGGTAAGTGGATGGGACCAATGCTAAGCCATGCATCAGTGGGCGTCCGAGTAACGCATGGTAGGAAGTTTTTCCAAACAATACTTGAAACTCCTATTCTATGGAGAATGGATCGATGGATACTAGTAACATGAAGCAACCCTCTATGACAGACACGTTCCATTGAAATTGATGACTTCTATGGGCAAGCCTTTGACGGCGTCATGGGGTATACTCATCAATCGCAAGGTGTAAATAGAAATTATGTTCATAGAGCTTCCTTGGTCAATTAAGGACCATTGCATCTCATAGCCCCCTATTTTGGCCCTTATTTATAAGGGGCGGTTATGACATGGATCCGTCACTAGCATGTCTTCAGTGTGAACTCTACCTTCAGTTTGTCCATGTGATGTCGTTCTAGGGGCTTTCTGAATGCTTCCGCGAATGCTCTGATGGTGAGTCTCCGAATCGTGTTGCTTGCTCCTTGTTTGCTAAAAAACTATTGAAGCTCAATAGATTGTTTGAATCGCTGGATTAACATGTCACCATCCCCACAGGCTGGCACCCCAACATTTATGCTACCCCCTTGTGAATGTGTTGGGAGGGGATTGGTTTCTACCGACGTGGGCTACCTCTTGACGTAGTTATCTAGCCTGACCTTTTGTAAGAAGATCCATCACAGGGTAAAGTAGTCCATGAAGTCATGGTTCGACGATTAATGAAAGTTACACCAGCAGGATTCGAGTCTTTCCTTCTCGAGGTCGATTTTGGTCAATGGTTGTGGCAAGTTGATGACGTGGTCTTCCACCAGCTTGTTCATGATCATGATCACTTAACTTTTAGTGTAGGGGAATATTGGTGGGGGCAATGGGAGTGAGTTGTTTTGCCAATTATTGTTGCAATAATTCGACACTTGATTAGGCCCTTTTGTGTCGTGAGGCTTGCGGTCTACCGTGTATGCTTCTGGCCTAGTATAGGGTGGTCTTTGTGTGGCAGTAGTCATTCCAGGGGCAGTTACTGTACGCTTTGTCCTCTCAGCGTACTTCCAGAGTTGACTGAAGATCTTGACTACCACATTTTCAATGCCTATTCTGTAAGCAAGATGCATCCCGTGTATGCATTGCTCTACAAAACCCTTCTCGGTCATGTGTTCCTCAAAGATCGAATGGGTCAGTTTCTGGAATTGCATAACGTAAGCTAGGAGGTCCTCCTTAGTGTATTGCTCTATGTTGTGAAGGTCGGCCATGGTCAACCTCTATTCCAAGGTGAACCATTTGGACAAAAATTTCTTTGTGAGCTCCGCCCACGAGTCAATGTTTCTTGCCGTCAGGTTGACAAACCAGGAGTAAGTGGGTCTGGTCAAAGATTTGGATAATTCCTAGACCTTCAAACTTGTTGATGTGCTCCTACAGGCTTCCTTTATGTCCGTAATACTAGGGCCATTGCTGTGGAGGGATGTAGTTAGCCGGTATGGTCTATATAGGATGCGGTTGGAATAAGGCTTTTGTAGGGTAAGGGCCACCTATGTTTTGTTTTGGCTTTCCTCTATTAGGCCCTGGACATATTCCTTGATCTCCAACCGGTTGACGGGTGTATTGGTCACTACTAGGTTGCGCACTGTTGTTTGTGTTTGTTCGACGGTAGAATGTTGGGTTCTCTAGGCTACAGTAGGTATAGACGGGTGGTCGGTTTCAAGTGAGTACCGCTTAGCCAAAGCCATGGGTTGGTGTAGGTGGGTCGCGGGTTTGTAGGTGCGAAGGGAGCGTGTTTAGGGGTTCTCGACCTCTGCAACAACAGCTGTAGGGTGCTTCTAATCTCAGCTTGCAACTACTCCATCCAGTTGAAGCAGGACTCGATGTTGTAGACCTTGTGGGATAGGATGGCGATATTTGCCTACTCTATCATTTCTTGAGCATCATGATCTTCGAGCTCAATGTTGGAGTTATCAGGGTTCTCATGTTACTCCTCTTGGATGGGGGAAATATTGATTCTTCGGTTAGCCATTCTCCGTGATCAAGGACAAGAACTAGAGATTCTAATGTAAGTGGGGTGGTAAGGCTAAGTGTGGTGGCCTCTAATAGATTGACAAATTGCATGTGATTTTGCTTGTTTTCATTGGGTTTTTGGTTAATAATTGTGTAATCTGAGGTAGTTTTGATGATAATTGTGTTAATGTTGTTTATTTGAAGGCTTGAATCAAATTGGAGCTAAAAAGGGAGGATTTGAAGCATAATTTGGAGTTTAATATGATGGAAAGAATGAAGGACAAAAAGGGTTGCGTAGTTGCTGAAAAGAGTCTCACAATAGTTACAACGTGGACGCATTGTAATGGCTGAAGAGTGCTGAAGTTGCCTGCTGATCAGAATCGCGCATCAGTTACAATGCGGGCACGTCGTAAGGAAGCTACAAGTCTAAATTCCTGCGAGAGAAGAAACGATATGTTGATGATTTCTGAATCTTTTATTATCTTTTTGGATTAGGAAATAACTATTAAGTGTCCTAATCATGTGGGCAACTCTTTTAGAAGTGTTTTATTTGTTTTTCAACTTTAGAGATTGTTTTTTTTAGGGAAGCTCCTAAACTTTAGGAAACTTCTCCTTATGAGTAGGAATAGGTCTCTTTTGCTGAAGAAGATATACGTACGTTTCATATGCACAGCCACCCAACTACTTCTCTCTCTCTTTTCAATACAATTTCATCTTTTTCTTTATTTTCTCTTTATTCCCCTTTAATTTCCTAAAGAAAATTTAGCGACGGAGATGACAACCATGAGTGGCTGAGCTTCTCTTTTCTGATTCAAGGGGAATTTTTTGTTCAATTGTGTCACCATGAGGTTATGTGCTTAATTTAAATTTTTGCCTTTAATTCAACTATTCGTTTATTCTTGTGCATATTTTTATGGAAGTTGATGTTGATTAATCTGACAAATTAATTAATATTGATCTTTATATGGCTATCCATGATTCGGTGATCCGTAATTGTCACGAATAGTGGTACAAGTAGTAATTAGGTCAATATCTTTGTGGGTCAATTGTTCGTGACAACCTTTGACCAATGTGTTGGCATGTTTTAACCTAAAGGGAATCAACGGAACAAAATTTAATAATTGCAGCTATCTCAATTATTTTTATTTTGGTTTAACTGTTTTCATAGAATTTATTGCTATCATTAATTGATATGGAACACTATCGTGCCCAGTCGGTTAATGATAAGTGTTGATTGAATGTTGGGTTTGGTCAACTAAATTGGGAAGGTATAAGGTTTATTACGACTATCCTAAAAAATCTAAAAGTTAAATGCTTGAATTGCAAGATTGCTATTTTTAGCCTATGATCGGTGATCAATTGACTCAAATTGAACCCTTGGATCAGAGTTTGGTAAGACTGAAATTTTCCTTGTTAATTGTTATTTGCTATTTTGTGTTAATTTTTATTTTATATTAGAAATTTAATTATTTGAAATTCCCACTCTTTAAATTGTGCATTTGGCTGAGAATTAATTACTGGCTCCCTATGGGATTCAACCTGGTACCACTGTTACTACAATTTTATTCGTAGGGTGGGACTAGAATTAAATTTGAGGGCTTCGACAACCCGTCAGCCTCCTCGAAGGACAAAGAAAGGCCAAGGGATATTGGGTAGAAAAGGTAGAAAGCGGGAGCAGAGTAGATAGAATCATGTGTCAATCATAATTTATTCCCCTTTTTATAAGGGGAGACCTCGAGGCTCAGAAGGGAAGGAGCCAAAAGGGGTTTGATTCCTATTTGGAAAGGGTTCTTTGATTCGATGCAGGCTGTTAGGACACTGTTGGGGGTTTGCCACATGCCACGCGAGGTCTTCCTAGGACAAAATTTCCTTTCGCCTGAGGATTCTCACAACACACGTGCACTACTTTCCCTTGCGGGTCTCTCGTGTTGACGTGGCGTGAATGACATCAGAGCTAGTCTGGCGTGTTCGCTTGATTGTTGTCATCTGTTAGATGTCTCATTGTGAGTAACTTTGGCTCATTGTGAATGCACGGTGGTCCTTAAGTCCATCACTGGTCCGTGGTGGATTTGAGCTCATCACAAGTCTATGATGACTTATGACTTCATCGTAGGCCCTTGGTGGCTCCCCGTGTCACCATGATTGCTTATGTGATTTTGGTTTGATGCTTTCGTTGCAATCTCAGACATGGGGAACCACATGTACTTACAAGTTGAAAAGTAATTAAGTTTTTTTAAATATTTTTTCTTTATCTGGATGACGATAAATTGGATTCTGATTAAATCTGAGTTTGACTAGATTAAAGACCTAATTTCAAGTAAACCATTGCATGAGCCTACACTCCCTTAGGCTTTGTTAGAGGTGTAAATCTGGTCGTGCCGCTCGTGGTCCGACACGGTCTGACATGACAGACTATAGGTCATGTTGGGCCTAAGGTTTCAAGTCTATGGGCCGGCACGACCGAGTAGGCTGTGTCACTTGTGGTGTGCCGATACGGCCCAGCCCACTATAGCACGACCCATATATATTTATACTATATGTATAATATAATATGTGTATATTATATATGATAATTACATGATAATTTTATTTTCAATTTTATTATATTATTTCATTTTATCATTGCATATATATACAATTGTATACATCAAAATTCGTATAAAATAAAAATTTAAGATATTTTTTTAATTTGTGTTAAATTTTTCATTTTTTTCAAATTTTTTAAAAAACATGGCTTGGCCTAATTGGCCATGGGGATTACATCATCTTGCTTCCTACCTCATTAACCCTCCTACCTCAATTTTCTTTCATATAAGAGGAGAAGCACATCAGTTTACTTCTTATTTTCCCTTCTCATGAACAAATAAGGCCAAGACAATTAAAAGTAAACAAGAAAATGCACTTAACATAGGTGCCATTTGGCAAGTCTTTTTTGAAAGATCTTCTAGCAGACTTGACAACCAAAAGACGATGTGAGCTTTTGCATTAAGATCTTAACAGCCTAAATCGCTTGGTTAAGGCGTGTCTTTCCGCATGTATTTCTGCATGAAGATGCGATGAAAAATGTTTGAAAATCTCTGTTTGGAGCTTCCCAAAAATAGCCCAAAACAGGCTTCACGCTTCTTTTCAAGGTGGCATCTTTTGGTGACTAGATCTTTTCCCAACCAAATGATAAAAAACCCAAATGTGGATTGTCGGGCTTTTAAACAGTTGGCAGCCTGCACGTTAAGACACACACAATAGGGTTGTATTTTCATTCCCATGCATTTACACTAGTATAAATGAAAACTATGAGGCTTTATTTTTTTGATAAAAATACATGGAATTTGCAAAATAAGAATATAACAATAAGCTAATATAGAGCCCACGTACGACTGTGAATGGGCAAGATTAGCCTACTATCAACAAATATGGTTTAAGCATTAAAAAGACTAAAACCAATCCCATTATTTTGGTTTTAGGTTGTGTTTGGAAGTTCTTTTTCTTTTTTTAGTAGTTAGCTAGCCATTATCTATTTTTGTTGAAAAAAGCTTCCTTCAAACCTAAAAAAGCTAAATAAAGTTTTTTTCATCTGATTTTTCAAATGGGATGTTTTAATGCAAAAGCTCATTGGAGCTGGATCTCCTAGCCACAAAATTCTACAGTTGTACAATGGGAACATCTTTTGCATTTACATGTTACCATGAGATCGGATTCGGTGCTTACACTTCTCTCATAGCCTTTTATAATTGTACATTGGGAATATCTCCATACTTTTATGCTTTTTTTCATGGGGAAAGATTCCCATTGCAAGGATACAATGGATTGTGCAAATAGTGTGAACATGGTCTTGTGATGACCAAAGCTGATTTCTATTCCATTCCTGAGGAGACGTTCCCAATGTACATCTGTAGTGTCCTATTGGTAGGAGATCGAGATTCGGTTTGTTATGCCTTACACAATAATATTGAATTGTAAGTAACTTACTAAACACCTTTTTCTTTTGTAAAAACATGCTAAATATCATCTCTCTCTCTTTGTGTATATATATAAAAGAGTGAATGCCTATTTTTTCTGGAATTTTCATTAGATATTTTCTACCCCTTATCTAAGCAGCATACAATGGGCATAAAGAGGACATATATGTCCTTTACTCTCACTCCAAAAACTCTCATTTAGAACAGTTAAGAAACTACCCACTTATAGTTGTTCAAAAACTACCCATCAATTGTAAATAGTTTTGTCTTGGAGATATTATCACATGCAAATGCACGTGCATATTTACTATATATATATAAACTCTCTCTTTCTCCCACACAAAAACGTTCCCAGTAGCCAAAATAATCTCTTCTCCCAAACTACCTCCCCCCTATCCCCCACTTTCTCATAAACTATTTCTAATTCCTATTTATCTTCTAAATTATCTCAAACTCATATTTATCTCCTAATTTAGTAGAGAGTTTCTCTCTTAACTTATCTCTAATTCGTCTTTATCCTCTCCCCCACTTTTTATTTATACCTATCTAAAGAAAGCTTGAATTAAAAATTTTATGAATTATTTCAATATTCTAACAAAATTATATAATAACTTTAGAATATTTACTAAAAACCAAAAAAATAAATAAATCTAATAGATTTAATAATATTCATATTATTAATAATTTTATATTTTCATAAAATTCATGATGAAATTATGTACTAACAATATAAATTATGATCTTTTGGATTATTCAATTTAAATGTTATGTAAATAATAAAAATTTAACATTAAAAACTAAAATACTATTTAAATATTTTAATAACAAAATAGTAAAAATAAATAAATAATTAAATAAAATTCAAATAAAAAAATTTAAACATTTTACATATTATTTAAATATTTAAATAACTAAATATTTTAAACAACGAAATATTTAATATAACTAGAAAAGTATATATTTTAGATTTTCAATAGTTAAAATAACAAAATTATGTAATAAATTAAAAAATTCTTAAAACAAGAAAATAATTATAACACAATATTTAAATAAATAATAATTTAATATTTTACAAAATTAATAATGAAATTATGTAATAATAGTAAAAATTATAATTTTATAGATTATTAAATTCAATAAATAATTAACATTTTAAAATTTAAATAATTGTATTATTTAAATAATTAAATAATATTATAAATAAAAATTTCACTTATATCAATTGATAACTTGATAGAATAGCTTTCAAAAAATTAATATTTATTAATAATAATTTTAAACTCTTAGTCTATATTTGTTATATATCTTAAAATTAATATTTATTGTATTTTAGTAATTATTTATTGTTTTTGTCATAAATATATTTTCAATAATTATGTATAAATTTAGTTTTTGTTTTATTATTTAACAAAACAAAAATAAATTTATTGTACTTATTGTATTTATTGTATATTTTTATAATTTATTGATTAATATTTGTTTGAGATTAGACTATTAATTTAGCTAAAATTAGGAGTGTTCACAGGTTGGTTTGGTTTGGTTATAGGTTGTTTGAACAACCAAATCAACCTGGTTAAGTTGGGGAGTTGGTCACCCAAAATTGACTAACCATTTGTGAAAACTAGCCCACTCAGGTTGATCGGTTTGAGTTAATTTTTATTTTGGTTAATCGGTTCAAAAGATTTGAACTTAAAAAATTAAATTTAAATTAAATAAATACAATAGAATTATTAAAAAATAAATTCAAAAATAGAATTTATTGTATAAAACATTTTAGACTAAGAAATATGGGAATTTTCCCACTTTTCCATATTAAAAAAATTATATTTAAAATATAAAAATATTAATATATATCTATGGTCATGTCATTCGATTTTGGTCAATGGCCAAAGCGAAACTGGTGCAACCTTGGGAATTATTGAACCAAAGCTAGATGGAAATACTAGAAACCGACCATCGTGGGTTGAATTGATCGGGTTGGTCAATTTCATCAGTTTTATGAACAATCCTAGCTGAAATTAATTATTGTTATTTTTGTATTGTAAAAAAATTCTTAAAAGTAGTATATAAAATATAAATAATTATTAATTATTTAAAAAATAAAAATATAAAACAATTATATACTCTCATGTGTTTCTATTATTTAGCTTTTCCTTAATAATATAAAACAATTATATACCATCAAGGGTCAAATTGATTAGGCCCTCTTGTGCCGCGAGGCTTGGAATCTACCATGTACGCTTTTGGCCTAGTATAGGGTGGCCTTTGTATGGCAGTAGTCACTCCGGGGACGGCCATTGTGCGCTTTGTCCTCTCAGCGCACTTCCAGAGTTGACTAAAGATCTCGACATCCACATTTTCAATGCCAATTCTATAGGCGGGGTGCATCCCTTGTATGCATTGATCTACAAAACCCTTCTCGGTTGTGTGTTCCTCAAAGATCGAATGGGTCAATTTCTAGAATTGCATAACATAAGCTAGGAGGTCCTCCCCAATGCGTTGCTCTATTTTGCGAAGGTCGGCCATGGTCAGCCTCCGTTCCAAGGTGAACTATTTGGACAAAATTTCTTTGTGAGCTCCACCCACAAGTTAATGTTTCATGCTGTCAGGTTGACGAACCAGGAGTAAGTCGGTCTAATAAGAGATTTGGAGAATTCCTAGACCTTTAAGTCTCCATCCAAAGTGAACGCACCTAGCGCATCTTCAAACTTATTGACGTGCTCCTACAGGCTTCCTTTATGTCCGTCATATTGGGGCCATTGCTGTGGAGAGGATGTAGTTAGCCAGGTAAGGTTTATATAGGATGTCGTTGGAATAAGGCTTTTATAGGGTAAGGGCCACCTGTGTTTTGTTCTGGCTTTCCTCTTTTAGGCCCTAGACATATTCCCTGATCTCTAGCTAGCTGATAGGTGTATTGATCATTATTGGGTTGTGCACTACTGTCTGTGATTGTTCGGCAACAGAACGCTGGGTTCTTTGGGCTATAGTAGGTATAGATGGGCGGTTGGTTTCATGTGAGTGCCGCTCAACTGAAGCCATGGGACAACTAGGAGCGGTTGGTGCAGGTGGGTCTGTAGGGGAAAAGGGAGGGTGTTCGGGGGTTCCCAACCCCTGTAACAGCAATTGCAGGGTGCTTCTCATCTCAGCTTGCAACTGCTCCATCGGGTTGAAGCGAGACTCGACGATGTAGACCTTGTGGGATAGGATGGTGATATCTGCCTACTCCACTATTTCTTGAGCATCCTAATCTTTGAGTTCTATGTTGGAGTTATCAGGGTTCTCATGTTGCTCCTCTGGGATGGGGGAAAGATTGATTCTTTGGGCAGCCATTCTCCATGATCAATGTCAAGAACTAGAGATTATAATGTAAGTGGGGCGATAAGGCTAAGTGTGGTGGTCTCCTCGAAGGACAAAGAAAGGCCGAGGGATATTGGGTAGCAAAGGTAGATAGAAGTAGCATAGTTGATATAATTGTGTGTCAATCACGGTTTATTCCCCTTTTTATAAGGGGAGACCTCGAGGCTGAGGGATATTTGATGTCGGCTGTCAAGAGGACACTGTTGGGGGTTCGCCATGCATCGCGTGAGATCTTCCTAGGACAAAGTTTCCTTTCGTCCAAGGATTCTCATAGCATATGTGCGCTACTTCCCCTTACGGGTCTCCCGTGTTGACTTGGCATGAATGATATCAGAGCCAGTTTGACGTGTTCGCTTGATTGCTCCATCATCTGTTGGATGTCTCATCACAAGTAATTTTGGCTCGTTGCAAACACGCAGTGGTCCTTAAGTCCATCGTAGGTCCACGATGGCTTTGAGATCATCGCAAGTCTGTGATGACTTATGAGTTCATCGCAGACCCTTGGTGGCTCCCGTATCACATGGGTGCTTCTATGGTTTTGGTTTGATGCTTTCATCGCAATCTCAGACGTGGGAAACCACATGTACTTACAAGTTGAAAAGTATTTCAGTTTTTTTAAAATATTTTTTCTTTATCTGGGTGACAATAAATTGGATTTCGAGTAAACCATTGCATGAGCCAGCACTCCCTTAGGCTTTGTTAGAGGTGCAAATCTGGTCATGTCGCTCGTGGCCTGACATGGTACAACACAACGGACTACAGGTCTTGCCGAGCCTAAGGTTTCAGGTCTATGGGTTGGCACTTAGACCTGTTCATGGCTTGGGTCGTGCCGAGTTCGTGCTGGACTTTGTCTATGTATCAATAGAATACATTCAGTTCTAGTCCTGAGCCCGGCTCGACCATTGGGCCTAGGTCTTGAGCCCAAGCCCGACCCTCATATAAAGCCCGAAGCTTGGGCCCGAGCCAGAGCCCGACCAGAAATTTGAAAACATACATTTTTCTTTTTTTTATTCAATAAAAAGTATTTTATTTATATTAAAAACCTTAAAAACTCAAAAGTCAGGCATGGTGCTTTAGGCCAAAGCCCAAGCCCAAGCCCACGGGCCTAAAATTATGACCCAACCCGACTTATAACGGGTCGGGCTGTCGGGCTTCCAACCCATGAATAGGTCTACCAGCACAGCATGGCATGACCGAGCAGGCTGTCGCCTACAGCCTGCGTGTCGACATGGCCCAACCCGCTATATGGCCTAGCACGACCCATATATATTTATATTATATATATATATTATATATGATAATTATATAATATATTAATATATAATATTATTTGCAATCTTATTATATTATTTCATTTTATCATTGCATGTATATACAATTGTATACATCAAAATTGATATAAAATAAAAATTTAAGATTTCTTTTTATTTTTGTCTATTTTTTTTAATTTGTGTTAATTTTTTCATTATTTTTTTTCAAAATTTTTAGAAAACATGGCTTGGCCCGATTCATGGCCCTATCTATCCCAAGGTTCAGCCCATGGATTAGCCCGACCTATAACATGGCACAGCCTCGCACAGGCTTGGGACGTTGGCCATGTCGAGACAACCCCCAAAGTAGCCCAAGGGAGGTAAGCACGACCCACAGGCCGATACAACATGAGCTGCATGCGGTTGTGCTATGCCAGCCCCGTACGACCCGATTTACACGTCTAGGCTCTGTTTGTTTGCATTGCAAATCTGAACCAAATACAATATTTGCACCTAGTTTTGTTTTGTATCCATTTGTTTGTTAATATGATTTGTACTCCCACCCGATGCAGAAATCATACTTTTTTTACTTATTTGCACTCTCTAGCAATGTAAATTTTGCATCTCAAAAACTGAGGTAAAATTTGCATTACGTTCCTCCTACCTCAATTATCTATCGTATAAAAGTGGGAACTACATCATCTTGCTCCCTACCTCATTAACCCTCCTAACTCAATTTTTATTTCATATAAGATGAAAAGCACATCATTTTACTTCTTATTTTCCCTTCTTATGAACAAATAAGGTCAAGACAATTAAAAGTAAACAAGAAAATGCACTTAACGTAGGTGCCATTTGGCAAATCTTTTTTGAAAGATCTTCTAGCAAACTTGACAACCAAAAGATGGTGTGAGCTTTTGCATTAAGATTTTAGCAGTCTAAAGATCGTTTGGTTAAGGCGTGTCTTGCCTCATATATTTCCACGCAAAGATGCGATGAAAAATGTTGAAAAGCTCGATTAGAGCTTTTCGAAAAATAGCCTAAAACGGCTTCATGCATCTTTTTAGGGTGGCATCTCTTGGTGACTAGTTTCCCAATCAAATGGTAAAAGACCAAAATGTGGGCTGTCGGGTTGCTAAACAGCCGACAGCTTGCACGTTAAGATGCACAAAATAGGGCCGTAGTTTCATTCCCATGCATTTACACCAGTGCAAATGAAAACTATGAGGCATTATTTTTCTGATAAAAATACATGGAATTTGCAAAAAATATGACAATAAGCTAATAAAAAACCCATGTATGACTGTGAATGGGCAACATTAGTCTACTATCAACAAATATGGTTTAAGCATTAACAATACTAAAGCCAATCCCATTATTTTAGTTTTAGGCTATACTTGGAAGTTCTTTTTCTTTTTTAGTAGTTGGCTAGCCATTATCTATTTTTGTTGAAAACAACTTCCTTCAAGCCTAAAAAAGCTAAATAAAGTTCTTTTTTCCTTCGATTAATCAAATGGGTTGTTTTAATGCAAAAGCTCATTGGAGCTCATATCTCCTACCACAGAACACTACAGCTATACAGTGGGAACAACTTTTGTATTTACATGTTACCATGTGATCGGATTCAGTGCTAACATTGCTCTCACAACCTTTTACAGACATACATTGGGCATATCTCCATACTTTTACGCTTTTTTCATGGGGAGAGATTCCCATTGCAAGGCTACAAAGGGATTGTGCAAACAGTGTGAACACGATCTTGTGAGGACCAAAGCCGATTTCTATTACCATTCATGAGGAGATGTTTCCGATATACATTTGTAGTGTCCTATAGGTAGGAGATCGAGATTCACTTCGTTATGCCTTACACAATAATATTGAATTGTAAGTAACTTGCTAAACACCTTTTACTTTCGTAAAAACATGATAAATATCATTTATCTTTATATATACAAATATTGAAACGGTCAAGAAATTTTCTCTTTTTTTTGAATTTTTTATTTTTTTATTCCATGTCATTTTTGAAACAACCAATGAGATGCACTTTCCCAATAAGCTAAATAATCCCTTCTCCTAAAATTTCTCCTAAACTTCCTCCCCCACTATCACCCACTTTCTCCAAAATTATCTCTAATTTCTATTTATCTTTTAAATTATCTCTAATTCCTATTTATCTCCAAAATTATCTCTAATTTAGTAGAGAGTTTCTCTCCTAAATTATCTCTAATTCCTATTTATCCTCTCCCCTACTTTTTTTATCTATATCTATCTAAAGAAAGTATGGATTGAAAAATTTAATAATTATTTAAATATTCTAACAAAATTATATAATAACTTGGAAATATTAATTAAAAACACAAAAAAATAATTTTATATTTTTACAAAATATATCACGAAACTATGTACTAACAATTTAAATTATGTTTTTCTGGATTACCAATTTAAATGTTTTTCAAATATTTAATCATATGTAATAGCTTTAAATAAATAAAATTCAAATAACAAAAATTTTTAAATATTTTATAGATTACTTAAATATTTAAATAACTAAATATTTATCATAACTAGATTTTAAATAGTTAAAATAATGAAATTATGTAATAAATTTAAGAAATTTCTTCAAAATAGAAAAGTAATTATAACATAATATTGAAATTAAGAATAAATCTATTTTTGTTTTGTTTTTAATAGAAAATTTTCATTAATTATTGGAGTTTAAACTACTATTATTTAGCTTTTTAAATTTAATTATTGTGTATTTTTGCTATAAAGTTTTAATAATTATTGGAGATTAAACTTATTGTTCATGGGCTATTTCGATTCAGTTGTAGATTGTTTGGCCAACCAAATCGACCTGGTTAGATTGGGGGGTTAGTCACTCAAGTTATATCGGTTTGGATCAATTTTTGGTTTGGTCGATCGGTTCAACAGATTTAAACTTAAAAATTTAATTTTAAAAATTAAAGTTTAAATTTTAAAAAAGTTACAATGGCGTTATTAAAAAATAAATTTTAAATTAAATTTATGATATAAACTATTTTAGCCTAAGAAATATTGGTACTTACCCACTTTCCTATATTAAAAAATATATTTAAAATATATATATGGTTGGGTCATTCAATTTTAGTCAGTTTATAAATAGCCAAAGTGAAACTGATCCAACTTAGTTGGGTTGGGAAATTGTTGAACCAAAGCTTACAAGAAATACTAGAAATCAGGTTGGTCAGTTTCATTAGTTTGATTCGGAATGGCAATGGGGTGGGGCGGGGACAAGGAGCCTCTCCCCATCCATGTGCTCGTCCCCATCCCTGCTACTGGGGGCAAAGTTATCCCCATCCTAGTCCCCACGGTGATCCCCACTCCCCGTGATTCTTTATAATGCCAACCGTTATGTTTTTGTTTTTTATTTTATTAAAAAAATAGAAATAAAATAATTAAAATTTACAATCCTATTAGAAAAGTTTCAAACATATTCAACCATATTTTTAAAAATATGAACATATAGACATATATAAACATATGTGTATATATTAGTGGGGATCCCATAGGGTAGGGATCAAGGTCCACGTGGGGGAGAGACTGCTCTCCCTGTCTTTGCATTGTCCCCACCAATGGGGATGAAAATTTCCCCATCTCTATCTCTGCGAGGGGAAAATCATTCTCATCCTCTCCCCATTCAGGGCAGATTCCCACGGGGATTGGAGAAATGGGAAAAATTTCCATCCATAAGTTTGATAAAAAACCCTATCTAAAATTAATTATTGTTATTCTTGTATTATAAAAAATATTAAAAGTAGTATATAAAAAATAAATGATTATTAATTATTATATAAAACAATTGTATACTCTTACATGTTTCTATTGTTCATCTTTAACTTAACAAATTTCGTGCATCCCATGGGTCCCCGCTAGTAGATATATTAAAAGAAGGAAGTTTAGGAATTTTCACATTTTTTTGAATTTTTTTATTTTTTAATTTCATGTCATTTTTTAAACAACCAATGAGATTACCTAATCTTTCTCTCTCTCTCTCTCTCTCTCTCTCTCTCTCTCTCTCACACACACACACGTTCCCAATAACCTAAATAATTTCCTCTCCTAAAATTTCTCGTAAACTAGGGCTGTTCATAACAAGACCCAAACCGACCAAACCAGTCCGATCCAACCCGAGTTGGTCGGTTTTTCTTTAGTATCGATCGGTTTCAGGTTACAAAAAAACAAACCGATAATTCGGTTCGGTTTCGGTTTTCATGTATGAAAACCGAAACCGAACCGACTTAGATATATATTATATATATATATAATATATTTCAGATATTATATATATATATATCTGATATATTTCAGTTTTACTATATATATTTTAGTTTTAATATATATTTCAGATATATATTTGTGGAAACATATATATTTCAGCTTTATTTCAGAAATATACATATTATATATAAAATTTCTGATATATAAAATATTAGTTTTAATCCATCAAATTATTTTTAATTTTCAGGCATTCAGCCTTTGCTTTGTTAGACTTGAATCCTTTACCGTTCACACTGAGAGAATCATTCACAAAACCGACCCAAACTGATTCAAACCGACCAAGTCGGTTTTACTTAGTACTGGGTCGGTTTCGGTTTCATTTCTAGGTAAACTGACCAGGTCGGGTCGGTTGGAAAAATGCCAATAAACCGATCCAACCCGATCCGTGAACAACCCTATCGTAAACTACCTCCCTCTATCCCCCACTTTCTCCTAAATTATCTCTAACTTTTATTTATCTTCTAAATTATCTCCAACTCATATTTATCTCCTAATTTAGTAGAGAGTTTTTGTCCTAACTTATCTTTGATTCCTATTTATCCTCTCCCCCACTTTTTATTTATACCTATCTAAAGAAAGTTTGAATTAAAAATAATTCTGATTGATTTTATAATATTCATATTATTAATAATTTTATAGTTTTACAAAATTCTTGATGAAATTATGTACTAACAATATAAATTATGATCTTATGGATTATTCAATTTAAATGTTATTCGAATAATAAAAATTTAACATTAAAAAAATAAAATATTATTTAAATATTTTAATAACTAAATATATTAAATAACAAAGTATTAAATATTTTACATATTACTTAAATATTTAAGTAACTAAATATTTTAAATAGAAAAATATTTAACATAACTAGAAAAATATATATTTTAGATTTTCAATAATTAAAATAACGAAATTATGTAATAAATTAAAAAAAAATTCTTAAAACTAGAAAAATAATTATAACATAATATAAATTAATAATGATTTAATATTTTACAAAATGAATAATTAAATTATGTAATAATAGTAAAATAATAATTTTATAGATTATTAAATTTAATAAATAATTAATATTTTAAAATTTAAATAATGATATTATTTAAATAACTAAATAATATTATAAATAACTAATTTCACATATATCAATTGATAACTCGAGAGAATAACTTTCAAAAAATTAATATTTATTAATAATAATTTTAAACTCTTAATCTATATTTATTATATAATTTTATATCTTAAAATTAATATTTATTGTATTTTAGTAATGATTTATTGTTTATTGTGATAAATATATTTTCAATAATTATGTATAAATTTATTTTTGTTTTTTTATTTTACAAAACAAAAATAAATTTATTGTACTTTTTGTATTTATTGTATTTTTGTTATAGGTTATTGACTAATATTTTTTAGAGATTAAACTATTAATTTAGCTAAAATTAGGAGTGTTCACGTGTTGATTCGGTTTGGTCGAAGCTGTTTGGCCAACCAAATTGATCTGGTTAGGTTGGGGATTTGGTCACCCAAAACCAACTAACCATTTGTGAAAACTGGCGCACTCGGGTTGTATCAGTTTGGGTCGATTTTTTGTTTCGTAATTTAGTTAATCGGTTCAAAATATTTGAACTTAAAAATTAAATTTAAATTAAAAAATTAAAAAATTATATTAAAGAAATGTGAGGATTTTCCCACTTTTCCATATTAAAAAATTATATTTAAAATATAAAATATATATATATATATATATATATATATATTTATGGTTATGTCTTTTGATTTTAGTTGGTTTAGAAACGGCCTAAGCGAAACTGGTCCAACCTTGGGAATTATTGAATCAAAGCCAATTGATAATAGTAGAAATTGACCATCTTGGGTCAAGTTTGTTGGGCAGCCCTAGTATATAAAATATAAATAATTATTAATTATTTAAAAAATAAAAATATAAAACAATTATATACTCTTATGTGTTTCTATTATTTAACTTTCAGTTAACAAATTATTCCCTATTTTGGGCTAAGGAGTGATTCCTAAACATTTCATTCTACTTATGCCACATCTAAGGATGACGTGGTGTTAATTTGAGCCATACATCATTTAGGGGATTCTTGGCCATGCGTTTAATCTTTGCCTCATGTTAATGTACCTGTCTACCACACTAAACGCTTCTTGTGATATATTTATTAAATTTTCGACTACGCATTGAGCAACAACCATCAGAGTGGCGCAGCGGAAGCGTGGTGGGCCCATAACCCACAGGTCCCAGGATCGAAACCTGGCTCTGATAATTGTTCCAACTTGTTTTCCAATTTTTTGGTTTGATTCCGCGCCTTCTCTAATTCAGTCGGGAATGTAAATGGCCCGGCCGCCCGGTTGGATCTCTCACCCGCTCCAAAGGCTCAACCGCTCAACAAACTTACAAACTTATACACGTCTCACGTGGCCACGTGTACAGTTGAAAAAAGAGATGGGTTTTTCAACATTTCCAATTTCTTATGTTGTGCCAATAATGAAATAACACGTCATCTAGGAACACATCCGTCCCACATTTAGGTTGACATGTTGCCGTCCGATTCGCATATAGAGTTCGATCTTGATACATAAGGAAAGTTGTAGCTTCCGTTTAAGTCCAACGGAAAAGTACCTTACAAAAACCCCCGGGATCCCAATCTTATCTATCCAGCGTGGCTTTCTTTATTTATTTATAACTTTTTTTGGCATGTTTGCCGTGGGCGAAGGGCATTTGCGTCATTTAAAAAATACTAGTTGAATAAATACACCTGACAATACCTGTCGTCTCCTCTCTTTTGCAGCAGCGGAGGCCAGCGGGAGTAAAGTAGGAGAGAAAAAGGTTTCCTTCTTCTCTTCTCTCTCTCTTTCTCTGCTGCTTTAAGGGATTTCAGAGGAATCGAAACTAGCGTTTCGATCCTCTGATCTCAGTGCTTGGTTGGGTTAGAAATCCGGGAATTTGTTCCTGGAGATCTAGATTTAAATTAAAGAAATTGTTCTGGTTTCTATGCCGAGGTTGTGATTACTGATTAGGACACGAAGGAAAAGAGGATTCAGATCTATCTCTTCGCAGAAGTTTCTGTGGTTTTATCTGGTGTCTTCCGTTTTCATTTTCTGAATAATTGGTTGTCGCATATTAAAGGACATCGACATATTCAGGTAACCATATATATATTTTTTATTTTTATGGGTTAGGTACGTTGATTATGCGGGAAGGAGATGGTTTGTTTTCTGTTTTTTTTTTTTTTTTTTTAGGGCCGTCGTTTTTTTTTTTTTTAATGTCTAAAGTGCCAGAGATTTGAAGTCTAGCGAAAGTGTCAAAAAAGTACAACAATTTTTAAATAGTTTAGTTTAATTTTTTTTTTCTTCAAATCAGGTGGGTTTTCATCAAAATTCACCCTGGGGGGAGGGTGATTGGTCAAAGCCTCTCTGTTATCATGTCTTTCCGACATCATCGATTTTTCCCAATAATAATTCTGTAGTATATTAGTTTCCTAGGGATGTCTCAAGGGTATCTTAGATTTTCCACTTTGCTACATGCTTTCAAGAACTTGCAAAATTTGTATGAAACCGGTGTCAATTAAAATCCAACTTCTGCAGTTTGGAGCCAAAGGAACATTTTTATGCTAGAAAAATAATAAAACAAACATTTTGTTTCGAGGGTGGTAACTCTCAATCTTCATATTGAATTCAATGAATTGCATAGAAATTCTGAATTGAAACAGTTGGTAGAAATACATTTTTTTTAATTATAAATAGGAGTTACCCTTATCTTCTGGTTTAATTCCTTTTTCCTATAGATCGCCTGGAAGTTTTGTTTAGTCATCTTTAGCTTCCACCTGTTACATACTTACATTCTAGCGGGGAATACATTTATATAATAGTTTTCTTGACTCTTCGGTTTTACTTTCTCTGATCTGTAGAAAAATAGAATAATTGTTGCTGTTGATTTCCCTCTCGAAATCCATCTAGAAACCATACAAATGAAGAAATTTTTGTTTGTTTATTTGTTGTATTGTGACTTTCCATTTGGTTACTGATTGAATTATTTCATTCTATGCAGAAGACTGCATCAGGAGGCAGCATCGCAGTCTTGAATATTCTAGATTACTTCTGCATATGGCTTCAAGAAGTTTGATGGAGAATTCACAAGGTTTATGTTACTTGGATTGGGTTCATTATGCTGTAATCTTGCTGAAAGTGTTGATATAAATCATGATTTCCTTGTTACAATCTATTGTTCTGATAGTTATCTGTTCTGTCTAATCTTATTCAGTGAGCTCAAAGTTGCATGAGGAGAAATTGATGAAAGAGATATCTGAATTGAGGGAACTAAGGACAGCTATAATGGTGGAAAAATGCTTGAGCAAGAATGAAGTGATTACCTGCCCCAAACCAATGAGACGACAAATGTGGTTTGCCTCTTCTACCCTATTAGTTTGTTTTGATAACCTATCCTTACCCTATTAAATTACTGCTTTTGCCTATTTAATGGTGACATTTGTTAATAACATGGAATTTATATTCTAGTTGCTCTAGTGATTTAGTTGTTAAAGAAAATTTTAGTGGCTTAAGTAGGGTTATCAAGGAATGGAGCTTTTCCTAGTTCATCTCTGAAATTGTGCATGGGGATGAGGCTCAGCTTTGTGATGAGATTGAGGTTCCATGATAAATAGCAACTTATTTAGATTTGATTGGTTTGACATGCACTGGTTATGATATTTAAAAAAAATAATATTTCATAGAGAGTAAGAATTTTGTACAAATGGTACAATCATTCATGCTCCAAATAATTATAGAAAAATGATAAAAAGTAAAAAAAACATTTTTTTTGCTGAAAAATCTGCATAAGGATTCATCTGTATGATAACGGTTTAAACACACACTCATTGGAGAGCTTCAGAAGATTTCTTGGAGCTGGATTTGGCAAGTAAGTTTCCTTCTAGGATTATTTTCTTTGTTTGGGGGATATCAGATTCAGACTGGATTTTCTGTTGAAAAACGGATGAATATTAATAACTTGTGCTGCCTATGCGATGAGTAAGCTGATTGGCAGGTCATCTGCTTATTGATTTCCTTTTCACTTAAATGATTTGGGGCCATTTATGTAAGCTCTTTCATAGATAGTGGGTGGTACATCAGACTGTGGCTGACCTGTTATCCTCTTGGAGAGTGGGTGGGCTTTCTTTTGAAGAGGAATAGTAGGGTATTTCAGGGTGGAAGTCTTTCACTGGAGGAACTGTTAACAAAATTGAATGGGCACTAATTTCGTGGGCTAGAGTCTTGTACCGGTTTTGATTTATGGAGTTAAGTTGAATCTTTTATGTAGTGAAAAAAATTGAATCTTTTAAAGATATTACTATTTTTGATAGTTTTTGTTTTCAATGTACAGGCTATAGTATAACTTTTTTTTGTAAATATTTTTGAGGGTGTCTCACACTCATAGTAATAATACTTTTTTTCACTTATCAAAAGGAAAAAAGAAAAAAATCATAGCTGAGAAATCATTATATAATCCAGATTATTCTGAAGTATTTGTACCAGATGTGGTTCATATGGTTAACTGTAAGATCTTTAAACCAACAAATAAAAAGAAAAACTTGTGCACATCATATCTTCTTAGATCTCTTCCTCTTGGTGCCAAAACTTCCTTTAAGTTTTGATGCATGTTGTGTCCTAAACATGGATAGAATTAAAGAAGATCAAGCTCCTCATTTCCTCCTCCACAGCCAATGTTATTGGATGAAATCAGGAGGAAACATTCATTTGATTTGGGTACTGAAAGAGATGAAGGATTTGATGGTTGTGGAAACGGTGCCTCATGATGTGAAAATGGAAATCCAAGTTTTGAAGGAGATCCTTGTGGCAATAGTTCAATTTTCTAGAATTTATGGAAAACCTTGGATATTGATATATAAAGGGTCCTAGGCATGGAATGTGGGAAAGAACTGTCATTTGTAGTTTCCTTTTTTCTATTTTCTTTGTGGAAGACCTTGGATATTGATATCTCAGCTCTAGCTTTCCTACTATGTTGAAACACATTTGAAATTTCAAAATGGAAATAAATGCAATATAATAATGATATTTCTTAACTCTGCTCTGCCTACCATATTTAACTTCTCAAGTCCAATATATTTATTATGATGCCATTTTGTCAAGTAATTTCATTTGGATAAGATGTTAAACTACTCAAAAGCCAAATCAGCTAGTAGAACTCCGATTGGAGAAGGTGAAATTGGGTCCATTATTTGGGGGTACATGGCATCTTTGTATATATTGATTCTTTTTTCTAATCTGAGAAAAATTTATTTTACTCATAAAAAAGTTTCCACATGGTAATATAAGGGTCTTGAGCATTAGACTTTTCACCCTATATTAATGGGAAAAGCTCAAACCATGGGCATGAAAATAAGAAAATTTGGAAAACTTAGGCTGTTGATCTTTCTTAGAGAAATTTGTAATTTAAGGATGGCCATAGGGCTAAGGTATCCTAGGGGGATCTTCAATTGAAACATTAGCCAATCTAAAGTTTCTCCAATTTAGAGGGTTCAAATCATCCATTTTTCCGAAGGGATGCAAGCCGTGTAGGGAAGAACCATTGTTGACCCAATTGAGATGCTTATTTCTATTTATGATATCTAACTAATTGAATGAGCTTGGCAAGTCCAAGTAAATTCATGAATGAGCCAAGATAGAGAGGTCATTAATTGTCCCCTGCTAATCACTTTTAAGATTGTTGTGTTTATATAAAAGTGGTTAATTGTTGGTTAATTTAGAAATATGATATGCACTTTTATATGATTATGGGCAAAATGGTAGGGTGCATGTATAGTCTTGTGTGATATTGATAGGCGAATACCACTTAAGATTAAAACGGAAATTCTATAAAATAGTAGTAAGGCTAGCAATGCTGTATGGAGGAGAGAATCCCAAGGAAATCAGTTTTTGGAACCCAATTTTGGAAAAGTGCACTACGAGATTGGTTGTGTGGAGGAGTTACATCTTGTTGGGTGGTATAAAGTCCACACTTGTTAATTTGCCAATTTGTTATCTCTTAGTGTTTAGAATTCCAGAAAGGGAGGCAAAGAAGTTTGAGAAAGTGACAAAGGGATTTCTTATGGGAACTGAGAGGGGGGTACTTTAATATGTGCTCAAGGGACCTTGTTTACTTTTGGGAAGATGTTTGGGTTGGTAACCTTTCTCTTTAGGAGTAGTTCCCTGCCTTGTTCTCCATACCCTTATACAAAAAAGTGTTGGGCTCCAATTGGGACTTCGGTTTTTGCCGAGGGTTAAGGGATGAAGAGCTCATGTCAATAGATAGTCCGTTGCTTCTCCTTCCTAAAGTTTGCTTGGATCTTGACAAACAAGATAGACGAATTTGGGTCCCCCATGCTAATGGTCTTTTCTTTTGTGCCTCCTTTAAGTCCCTTTGTCAATCTCCCATTTCAGAGGTGTTTAATATGGTGTAGGCCTATTCCTCGTAAAATCAGCACTTTTTGTTGGGAAATTTATTATAGGAAGATTAACACTATGAATAAGTTACAAAAGAGAAAGACCTTTGTGCATCTCCCCAAACTAGTACCTTCTATGCAAATCTAATAGTGAGAAGCGTTGCCATTACTAATCTCTTGTCCTTTTGTTGTAGACATTTGGAATTGGTATTTCTCTTTGCTTTGATGTTAGGGGAATTTGTTTATGGAGTTTAATGCTTTTCAACTCTTATGATTTTGTTTGGCCTAAAAAGAGGAAGGACTAGTGTTTTAAAAGCGCAAGGCGTAGAGGTCAATTTGTGCTTGAGGCGCAAGGCGAGGCACGCGCCTTTTTGATGCAAGGCACAAAAATACAAAAAAAATGCTAAAAATAAAAAAAAGCCAAAAAATAAAAAAAATAAAAAATAAAAAAATAATAAAAAAATATTAAACATGATATTAATAAAAAATATAAACTTAAATTTTAAAATAAATGTTTTAAAAAACCTATTATCTAAAATTAAAATACATAAACATAAGATGTAAAGCATATCCAAATGAGAATTTAAAAATAAAATCAAACATATAAAACATTTTCAAGCATGTAAAACCTCTAATCTCCTTTTTCACTCAATTGCATTACTTCAAGTAGCTAATGTAATGTAAAACATATTACATTCCTGATTTTACCCCCAATTTGGTAATGTTGTTCATTCATTCATTCTAATAAAATATCTTGTTAAAAAGCAGTTAAACATATAAAATCATCATTTTTTGTGTGAGAACTAAATTGAAGACCTAATGTGGACTTGTTTGGGCTTGCCTCGAGGGGTGTGGCACGGGGGTCAGTTTGGGAGGTGTATGAAGGCAACATCAATTTGGACAGTTTGGGAGGTAAGGAATGCTAGAGTTTTTCAAGAGGAAAGTGCACGATGATTAGAATAGTTCACTAGATAAGAATTGGGATTTTGGGTTTCGAAGGGAATTGAGGGATGATGAAGTCACTTGTTTCTCAGAGCTTTTACTTCTTCTTGATAGAGTCTACTTATAACCTTCTAAACTGGATGGAAGAGTTTTGTGCCCAAGTTCTAAGGTTTCTTTTCCTTTACCTCTTTTTTTTTATTCTCTTTACTAGCCCCCTATCCCTCAATCCTTTCCTTTTGAGGAAGTCTGGTGTCAGCTAATTCCCCCTAAAATTGAGGCTTTTTTGTTGAGAAGTGGTTTATGGGAAAATTAACACTTCGGGTTACTTGCAAAACAAGAGGTCTTTTTTGTGTATTTCCCCGAATTGGTGCACTCTTTGTAAATCCGATGGTGAATCTTGTTACCACTTACTAATTTCCCGTTCCTTTGTTGCAAATATTTGGGATTGGTTTTTCTCTTTGTTTGGGTGAAGGAGGAATGTGCCAATGGAGATTAAGATATTGTTTGATCCATCTACTTTTTCTTGGCCAAAGAGAGGGGGAAGAATAATGTGGAGGTGCACTAGAGCTGGAGCAGCACTAATTTGGACTTTATCGGAATAAAGAAATGCTAGGATCTTCCAAGAGGAGAGAAGCAAACAACAAATTATGGACTGTGTAATGGCTAGGGTAATACATTGACTACTAACTTTGGATTTGTTTAAACAGTTCTCCTTAGATGATATTTGGAGGAACTAATTTTCAGTGGCTTCTAGTTCAGTGAAGAAGGCTAAAACAAGGAGGTTGGTTTGGACACTTCCCAATGAAGGTTTTCTGAAATTAAATTTTGATGGGAGTAGTCAATGCAACCCAAGTCCTTCTGGAATTGGAGGAGCAATAAGAGATAAGGAAGGGAATATGGTAGCACTTTATTTAGGACTAGTGGGGAGTGGAGACTTTTTAAAGGCTGAACTGTACACAGTCCTGTAAGGTGTTCAGATTGCAAAAGAGATGAGCTTGGAGAACTTGGCGATGGAAGGGGACTCCAAGGTGGTCATGGACTGGATAAAAGATCTGGGTTCAGTGATATGGTGTTATAGAGATGAAATAAAGAAAGCTCAAATGGTAACACAACAGATGCATTTGGTTATACAATGGGTGGTGGGGGGGGGGAGGGTAATGCATTGGCTGATTCTTTAGCTAAGCAAGGGGTAATTAGGGATCGGTTGTATTGGGCTCAATTGTAAATCTTGTGCTGTTTTTTTCTTTAAGAGTGAGGCTGCACCTCACGCTTCCCTATAGGAAGCTTGTAATAGTTGCTTATCCTTATCGATTTCAATGAAATTTTAATGACCTTTTACTTATCAAAAAAAATCACTAGATAAGAGCAGCCTAGGAAATCCAGGTCCATCTGGAGCAAGGTTCAAAGTATCAATACGATATGTATCGGGCGTATCATATCATATCTTTGGGTTTCCGATACACCTATTTAAAGGTGTTTTCAGGAAATCAATATTTTTATTGATTAAATAATATAAAAACATGTGTAAGAATGGAGTTTGAAAAAAAACTAAAAAATAAAAAGCATGGGGTAAAAAAGTATTGATACACCCCTGCTGATAAATTTGGGTGTAGCCATACTTTAAACCATGATCTGGAGTAGGAGGGGTTTTGAGGGATAGAGGAAGAAATGCCAATGCTTTATTATCAGGAGCAGTGGAGTAGGGGATTCTGTTAGAGCCGAAATGCTTGCTGTTTTGCAGAGAGTTCAAGTTGCTAAGGAGCTCAACTTAGAAAACTTGTTGATTGAGGGAGATTCTAAGATGGTAATGGGGTGGCTGAAGAATAGTCTGTTATGTGGTGCTACAGAAATGAATTCAAGAAATTCAAATCGTTAACAAGGAATATGAATTTGATGGCACATTGGGTGAGGAGGTCAGCAAATGCAATGGCCAATTGTCTAGATAAACAAGGGGTGAACAGGGATTCATTGTACTGGGCCCAGCTATAAGTTGTGAACTTTTACCGTTGTTGGGAGAGGTCGCATCCCATGCCTCTCTGAGGGATGTTTGTAATGCCTCAAGTTTATTTATTGCTAAAGTTTTTAACTTATCAAAAAAAATGCTGTATGGAGTAGAGTGTTGTGCAGTCAAGAAACAACATGTCTAAAAAATGAGTTGGCGGAAATGCATATGTTAAGATGGATGAGTGGAAAAACTAGAAAGGGTAAGGTGATAAATGAAGTCATTTGAAGGAACCTAGGAGTATAACTAGATTAAAATGATGGGTGCAGAATTAAAGGCTGCTGTTTTTTGGGTCCAAAAGGCATGAGAAATAGGGATCAGGAAGTTGTTGATTGAAGGAGATGCAAAGGTGATTATCAGATGGCTGAAAGATAACAATAAAACTCCATGGTATTTCAGAAAGGTGATTATCAGATGGCTGAAGAATAGTCTGTTATGTGGTGCTACAGAAATGAATTCAAGAAATTCAAATTGTTAACAAGGAATATGAATTTGATGGCACATTGGGTGAGGAGGTCAGCAAATGCAATGGCCAATTGTCTAGATAAACAAGGGGTGAACAGGGATTCATTGTACTGGGCCCAGCTATAAGTTGTGAACTTTCCCCGTTGTTGGGAGAGGTCGCATCTCATGCCTCTCTGAGGGATGTTTGTAATGCCTCAAGTTTATTTATTGCTAAAATTTTTAACTTGTCAAAAAAAATGCTGTATGGAGTAGAGTGTTGTGCAGTCAAGAAACAACATGTCTAAAAAATGAGTTGGCGGAAATGCATATGTTAAGATGGATGATTGGAAAAACTAGAAAGGGTAAGGTGATAAATGAAGTCATTTGAAGGACCTAGGAGTATAACTAGATTAAAATGATGGGTGCAGAATTAAAGGCTGCTGTTTTTTGGGTCCAAAAGGCATGAAAAATAGGGATCAGGAAGTTGTTGATTGAAGGAGATGCAAAGGTGATTATCAGATGGCTGAAAGATAACAATAAAACTCCATGGTATTTCAGAAAGGTGATTATCAGATGGCTGAAGAATAGTCTGTTATGTGGTGCTACAGAAATGAATTCAAGAAATTCAAATTGTTAACAAGGAATATGAATTTGATGGCACATTGGGTGAGGAGGTCAGCAAATGCAATGGCCAATTGTCTAGATAAACAAGGGGTGAACAGGGATTCATTGTACTGGGCTCAGCTATAATTTGTGAACTTTTACCGTTGTTGGGAGGTCGCATCTCATGCCTCTCTGAGGGATGTTTGTAATGCCTCAAGTTTATTTATTGCTAAAATTTTTAACTTGTCAAAAAAAATGCTGTATGGAGTAGAGTGTTGTGCAGTCAAGAAACAACATGTCTAAAAAATGAGTTGGCGGAAATGCATATGTTAAGATGGATGAGTGGAAAAACTAGAAAGGGTAAGGTGATAAATGAAGTCATTTGAAGGACCTAGGAGTATAACAGTATTCCAGTCATTGTTCATGTTGATCTTTGTATTAAGAAATGTAAGAGTTGAGATTTATCTCTTTTGTGGTCCTCACAAATATGTCCTGTACCAAGGTCCAATATTATGTTTTAGGTCTATGGTGTAATCATCCATGGAGTGTCGAAATTTGATGTTTCTTTTCTTTTTTTTTTTTTAAAGGTTAATCATCTTCTGAATTTGTGGGTGTTGATTTATGTTGGATTTTTTTTTTCTTTTTTACAAATGAGAATTGTCCTTTCTCAAGGTATTAGAGGTTCATATTTAAGGCAGATTCTCAGTGTGGTTCATCAGTTATATTTTGGGGTATTTTAGTATTACTCAACACTTAAATGGAACTTGTTACTAACCATGGAAAATGAAATAAATAGATAAGACAAATAAACAACATACCTAGCCTAACTACTTCAAGAGCCCTACCTTTTCTAATCGGTTGATGATATGCAATGCTATTCTTTTTCTCTTATTGATGTACAAATTTATCCATCATTGATTAACAGAGAAAAGAAAGGTTCTCCTTTTATTGCTACCAATAAAGAACTCTTACATTATAAATTGCCTTTTTTTATTTTACCATCTCATCAAAAGAAGAAAAGTTCTACTATAATAACATTTTTCTCTATTGTTACAAGCTTTTGTTTGCAACTTTGCATTATCCATCCATTTCTTATTTCCTTAAAGATTAGTTATTGATTTTAATATTATAAATACAGGTTATGTGTAGAGGAGGTTGACATGAAAGCAAGTGCAGAGCTCTCAGATATCATCTTCAGCAAGGTCTGTTGATACAACCTACTCCAAATATGCTTCTTTAATTTATGACTAGTTGCTTTTGTGGTAATAGTGGGGGAATAAAGTGTCAATTCTGGCATATATCTGTGATTGTACATGTTCCATGTTGGAGAATTGGTCCATTCTTGCAAGTTGCATCAACAGTAAAGCAGTACCTAGTGGAGGATAACCGGCCCCAATTGAGGGCTTTTTATCAATACACCTGGGTAAGGAAAAAATAGCAGGAACTTTATTGACCAAGATAACCCTGCTGTTCTGTCCTTTACCAAAGCATATTGACAAAAAATGCCCTTAAATGGTTCTAGTTTCTGCTAAGTGCTAACATCCTCTTCCAACTCCACCCCCCCCCAACACACACACACACACAGAATTCCTTTCTTTAGCATGCTTCTCTTACCTGTTGTAGCGGCCACACAATTTGCTTGACAGAATGTGAACATTCTTGCCTATGGAACTAATGGTAATTCATATCATCTGACTTTTACTTATTAGGCATCACCACCTGTCTACTCTGTTTCCCCTCCTGTCCGTGCAAGCAACCCTCTTATTCAAGATGCCCGGTTCCGCGAACAGAGAATCTCTCCGAGCCCTATTCGAATTGAAGGCTTCTGTACAGCTGTTGATAGGGCCCAAAGGAGGCAAAGCATCCTGACAGTGGCTTGAAACAATTTTTCTATCCACCTACTAATCCATGTATGAGAGACAGCAGGTTTTTGCAAATCCAAGTTGTGCAGGTTTTATGATCATGTACAGAGTTCATTTTAAGTTAAAGTGTCCTTTATTGCACCATGGAGTTGGTTTCGGTCTTGGGCGTCTTGTACATAAGGCTGTCTCTGGCTGGTAGGTTCTCCGTATACATAAAACAAAGAAATGCATCTGGTTGAGATGCAAAGGCTTGCCAAATAAAATTTTTGGATTTTGGGCTCAGATTGGTGCATCTTATTGTTAGGTTTCGTTCTGTTTCCTACTGTGGAATTCATTCTTCGTTTCTCTTTCTATGTTGGTCTCTCTCTCTCTCTCTCTCACGCACACACACTGACACACACGCACAGGAATCCAACTTCTTGGCTCATCAACTGTTTGGTTCCTCTGGCCTGGGGTTAGGTGAAAGAAATTGTTATGTTACAAGCTTGCAATATTGATACAAAATACTTGGTAAAAATTAAATTATCCTATAAAGATCAATGAAAACTAATACAATATTATCCCATGAAGAAAAAAAAAAAGGAAAGACAAGGATGGACTTAAATTCAACTTGAAGTTACAATGGGATACATCATCTCCTGTACTCTTTATTCTGTCTTACTGATTTAAAACGAGGATGACCGGATTTGAAATTGGTGCTACCAAATTTCAGAGGTACAATTTGTTGCAGGTATGCTTTGCCAGGAAAGTTTCTCTTGTCGTTCCGGAGTGCTTGTAGCTCTGGTAACCAAAAGGCAACGTATTCACCTTCAGGGTCATAAGTTTGTGCCTGAAAGAGGAAAAACTAGTGTCAGATCAGAGTCTGGTGGTTGGAGATTTCCTGTAAAGGATGAGTGACTGAATATCTAAAACATGATTTGAGCAAAATGTGTCTAGGAGGCTGAGCAAATCGAGAAAACATGGCCTTGTGGACGTCTGTGGAAAAGTTTATTATACCATTAGGATAGTTCAATTTTTGCTTTTTTTTTTTTAAATTCTGACATTATATACCTGCAAAAACTGTTGCTTCTTGTGAAATGAAAAATGGCATTCATCCTTATTAATGGCTGTTCAGTTATGTAAAATCCATAGTGTAGGACTCTGACATGGGCAATCATCAATGTTGGAGAGTCTATACAATATTGGTGGCAACAAGAATTGGAATTAGATTTTCAAAAACTGAAGGCCATTTTTTATTTAAGTTTCACCCAATCAAGCAATCATGTGTCCTGTACGAATTTGGAAAATCATGTTCAAAGTATATTCCCACTTGAAAGTATGCCTCTCCCCTACAAAAACTGGTCTGCTTGGTTTGCGGTGAGAATTGGAATAAAAAATTGGAATTGGAATTGCCTTATTCCCCATTCCCCCCGCCCTCATTTGGTTCAGATAGGGTCCAAAGTATCAACACGTACCGACCCATATCGTCCGATAAGTATTGTGCCGGTGGCTTCCCGATATGCCCCTACAGGGGTTGTATCAGGTCAGCCACTGGTTCAGAGGGTAGCTGGGCCTTAAACCGGCCCCTCTGAACCGATTTCAAAAAAAAAAGTAAAACATAAAAAAAAAAGCTTCGATATTTAGAAACTTGGGTTCAGATGGGAATTGGAATCAAATGAGGGAACGCCATTCCACCCAACCAAACAGCTGGGCAGACCTCTTTTCCCACAAACCAAATGGACACTAGAGATTTTAATATCAAGATTTTACAAGCCAAGTTTGTAATTTTATAAAAGCTGAGATTTGGTGTGAGAAACAGAAAATTTTGTAACTTTTTGGTTCATGGCCTGATTTTGTAACTCATTAATAATATTTTCAGAGTTTACTAGTTACGCTAAATATCTTCAGTAGTAGATATCAATGTTCTTCAACAAAGATGTTAATGCACTTCAGTTCCCAAAACGTTCTATTGATCTAAAAGAAAATATGAATATCTGGTTTACTTACTTGCTTTGGAATACTGAAGTAGCGGTCCTCTCTTGGGTCATTTCCTACACCTATTAAGAAGGAAGAAGAATGATTTTGGCACAGAGAATTTGAAATGCAATAATTAAGAGAAAATACACAAAATATCTTACTTTTTAATCACCATTGCACAGAATCAAAAAGCGAGTTATTGATGAAACTTATGGCCTTTATATTAAGGACAAAGCACAAAAAATTTCAAACAATGACCAGGAGAATTGCAGGGAAGGGATTCAGAGTCAGTTTCCCATCACTGGAAAATCAAGTGAGCAAAATCCAAGAATAAGAGGATCCCAGGTACTCATCGAACGGGAAATTAACTAACCATAAATCGGATGGATAACCTCCAGGCAAATAGGGTTATACACATGAACTGATGATAAAATGGTGGCATATGCAAGCAGACGTGAGTGCAAAACTTCCATACAATGATAAAGATTCCTTCAGTGTAAAAGGTGGCAGAAGGAAGTCATTTAGTATTAACTATTAAGTTACCATCACTCAGAAATCAAGTTTAAAATCCAAATACAAGTAGCATATAGATATTAATCTTTATTCCTTCAGTGTAAAAGGTGGCAGAAGGAAGTCATTTAGTATTAACTACTAAGTTACCATCACTCAGAAATCAAGTTTAAAATCCAAATACAAGTAGTATATAGATATTAATAAAAGTATAAAACTCATTTATAAATATACAAGTTAATAGTTATTTCTAATCACATGATATGTATATACATGAGCAATTATGCTCATGCATTAGTGGGTATAAAAAGCATTTATCAATATATAAGTGCTTCTGTAACAATAATATTTGTCAATGTATAAACAATCAAGTATACATATAAATGGTGAATGACATCAAGATATAGATGAAGCATGAATGACTCACCTGCACCATAGGTCCAATTTCCATAATTTGAACATGGATCATAATCTAAGAGGTAAGTCTCAAACCATTCAGCTCCCATACGCCAGTCAATGCCCATGTCCCGGACAAGGAAAGAACAAACAATCTGTATAATTTTCAGGAGTTTTGTTTATGTTAAATTATTTTTGAGCCATTCTTGTTGGTATGGCTGAGTTTGGAAGGAGTACAAATGCAAATATGTACAGTGCAAATACATACAAAATAATACAAAATACAAGGTTTTGCACTCTACATATTTGTATTTGTACTCCTTCCAAACTCAGCCCATGAAACAAAACCTCTCCCCATAGGTTGATAGATGAAAATTACAAGTTTCATGTAAAAACCTTTGATTTTCTAGTAATTAGAATTAATTCAGCTTTGAAAAATGTTGGGCATCTTGAATAATTTTCAGATAAAATTTTAAAGTAAAGTTTTTGTCAATTTGTTCCATAATGCAGAAAATTTTCCTTTGAAAACAAAAATATTTCAACATTCAATTTAGGATTACCTGTCTTCCTCGATTTGACATGAAACCAGTGGTCGTTAGTTCTTTCATATTTGCATCTATCAGAGGGTAACTACAATTCACAAAGTCCATCCATTAGTGTGATGGATCAAATATAAGACTTCCAAACTTTACAAACAAAATTAAGATGAAGAGAACTATTAGTAAAAGAGTGGCATACCCTGTGCGGCCTTCTTTCCAGGCTTCAAACAAGTTCTGATCTTGGCTCCACTTAGATGCCACATTTCTTGGGCCACCTGAAAACATATCAACATACACTGTAAGTGCTTTTCTCCATTATATATGTTGGTTACGTTGTAAAATTTTAAACTTGAATATTGCTTTCAGTTACCTAAATGAAAAATAGAATTTCCATATTTGATAGATAGGAACCTGAAATAATCTCTCCAGATCAATTCAAATAGAACCCTGAAACAATGACTACTGAATCAGCAGAGTTGAATAAAGGTCAATTCAACATAAACATGGAAGAGTAGAAGACAACATCTTTACACAAATGTACGTCAGACACCTCAAAGTATTCATTTAACTAAAATTTGACAATAACATTGATGGTGAAATCAATACCAGTATGTTGAGTTATTTGCTTCCCTCTCCTTTTCAAATCTCTTTACCTAAATAAATGAAATGGAACCCTCTAATAATAAGCTTACATCTGCTTATATACGATAGGGGTTACATGATAAACTAGTGCAAAGGATCGATAGACCTTACCAACCTCTTCATGTACAAAACGTGGAGATAAACATCCAAAAGCAAGCCATGGGGAGAACTTTGTTGAGTAATCAGGTCCTAACATTCCATTTCTTATCTCTTTGTAAACCCTTAACAAATCCTAATGCCATACAGAATATTAATACCATATTATTGAAGTGATAACTGATAAGGCAAAACCAAGATACTAGATGTTACATTGTAAGAGAACACCCAAGCTGAAAATTTCAGAAAGCACTGTCGTCACCCTTTAACACATTAATGGCCTTGTTAAATTTTACTAGCCTTGTTTATTTTGGAGGAGACCAAATATAGCTAATTTAGCATTTTATAATATCCTTGCCATATTTATCATCTTTTTTATCTTTCAAAAGTTCATGCATCATAAAAAGCAGATATATTATTCCCATAATATTTACACAAAAAATATATATCTAAATATGCAGTTTATACAAATAAGCATGAGAAAACAACTCAAAAAAGTATCCTTGCCTTTTTCCAGAAGTATTCAATCACTCTTCCCATTGCTGCACTTTCACCACCAATGAAATACATTCCTTTTTCTCTCTGCATCAAAGACATAACAAGAAGTCAAATTCTTGTCTCCTAATTCTCATTGTTAATTAAGTCAATTTGATTAGACAATTAGAAGCAAGCTACTGAATAAATAATGCATCATGCAACTATTAACCAGATAAAGATATAGGAAAGAAAGAAAAAGCACATTAACTTGCCTTTCCCTGATGGAGTCCAAGCTCATGAATTGAGGGGATAGATCCCCATCCACCAAATTCATCCAAGCTGCCACTTGGAAGTGGTCCAAGCATTGTTGGAAGCTTGTAGCAACCTCGAATTGTACTCTTGGATTCAACAGACTGTAAGTTGGGTGCATCAACAGAGATTTCATTTAACTCTCTTTTCATCAGAGCATGGATTACTGTGCATGTTTTCAAGACAACTTTCAACAAAGCAGACATGATTCTGAGCTTTACCTTACGAAATTGGGTATATACATCTGGTAAACTGTCTGGGTTAAATGGGAGATCACTAATATGGTACATAGTACTCCCCCATATGAGTTGCAACTTTGGGTTTTTGGCATTTTGATTGCCAGATACTCCTGGTAACTCCATACGTTGTAGACCTTTGCTCACAAGTCTCTCAACATTTAACTCTTCACTGCAAGTTTCTTTATGGGCATAAACCTGATATACCATAATATTTGATCAGAAAGCCTCAAGATTTGCTTTCGTAACAACTGATTTGATCATAGCACAAGTTCTAAAAGAGAGTTGAATATAGAATAATGTCCATGTCTAGCTTAAATCGAAGTGAAAAATGAAAAAAAAAAAGTCCTTAACTGTGTGGGCTCCAAAAGCTTTTGCAACTGAAGGAAGAATATCCTCAGGTTTTCCATGCTGTATGAGCAAGTTCAAACCGTGTTTCATCAGATTCTTTTTCAAGTCAGCCAAGCACTCTATCAAAAACTGTGCTCTGAAAGCTGCCAAGAAAATCAAACAGTGCAACATCTATGAATGAAAGGATTACCTTACATAAATATATGGAATATATGTACAAAAGCCATTATTCATGCAGCAAAAACAATTTTATAAACTTCAAAAAGTTTGACTCAAATGTAACACATAATTGCCATAGCTTTAGTTAATATTATTGTATGGCATACAGGACATTGTAATGCAAAGAGAATCAAATGTAAGGCAGGGGAAACAACACCCATCTATTCAAATTTTCAACATTGGTTCATGCTAAAGTTGAAAGAAGTACAGTCATTGTGGTGGACCAGGTCAAAATCCTAAAACCTAGGTAGTTCTAATGTTGTGTAAGTCCTAAATATCATCATATATCCTCTGGCAAGATAAAGTGACTCAGATAGCTCGACATGGTTTTTGCCTGCAACCCATTTTTAGAATTTAGTTCTTTACAAACATAGCTACTCAGTGGAAATTGGACTAAGTTGGTTAACCTGAGATAGGTTTAAACAATCTTAAGGAGATCCTGTAAGGGGTTTATACTTCTGTTTATACATAGAACTATGGGTCAATTTTTCTTACTATGAATCTCATGGAGATATTATATGTAATTTCTTCACAGATTTGAAGGTTCATTTTCCACACCACTTGATTTTATTTTTCATTTTTCCTTTCCCTGTTTTCTGTACAAATGTTGGGGAGTTATTGTCTATTGAACATTTCATTGGTAAGATTACAAACGCTCATTATAATGATTTGCTGGAATTTGCAATTTGGTCAATCCTGCTCCTCTGGATACCAAGACACATTGCTAGCAATGGCCCTGTATTGCATCCCAAATGAGGATGATAAAGTATTGTTTTTCCAATGAAACACAATAAAAGCACATATTTGGGTCCTCAAAGTTTAACAACAATTTAAATTGCACTAATTAGCGAAAATAATCAATAATCTCACCTTACAAATTCTCCGAATTGCAAATCGTAAAAACTGCAAATAATTCAATACTGTGCAGCATTTCTAACAAATTCGAGAGCAGAAGTAACAACTTCCATAGAAGCTCAAAATCACTTGGCAAACTAAGGGATCCATTTACAGAATCAATAAACCAAACCAGAACTATCCAAGTAAAATTCAATCAGAAACCCTTTTCATCTAAATCACTATAACATAGTCTAGTGAGGCAGTGGGATTATCTTCTAGATAGAAATCATGAAAATTCTTAGCTTCTTGCACTACTTCAACATATGGAATACAACCAGATACCTCCAGTTTTAGGGAATCCAAAGTAATGGGTTGTTCCGAAGAGCCGAGGGTCGACGCAATATACCGGCAAGACAGCCTCTGAGGAAGCCCAAGCTCGATACAAGGCCTCATTGTCCAGTATCCTCAAATCATTCCTAAACCAGACAATGGAAACCCCAGAACCGTTTCTCTGCAACTTTGGAGAAGAGTACCTCTGAAATGTTGCATCGGCAATACGATCGATTTCACTGGAGTCTAACCCCGGCACCTGAAAGGTTACCTTGGAACCCAATTTGGGTTCAGATTGCGAAGCAGAACTCATGCTTTGGGACTGATAAGAGAGACGAAATTGAGTAGAAAAGAAGAGATTCGAGGTGGGTTTTTGTGGGAAAGTGAGACTTCTCAAGGGGAGAGAAAGTGAGAGGAAAACGGTCATAGTGTTGGATTTTTGTAGAAAGAAGACGAGACACAGAGTCGACTTGAAAAGGTGTTGTTTGATAGGTGACACGTAGGTTCGCAGCTGTGATGACGTGGCATTTTGTTAACCAACAAAACTATCTTACTGTTGTATAAATGCTGTCCACAAGATTTGGATTCCAGTCTCCACTGGAGATGACCACGAGAGACACAATAGCCTACCAGCGGTGTTATGGTACACATTAGGGGTGAGCAGGGGCCGGTTCGGTTTCGTTCCAGCACAAACTGGAACCTATTCTATAGGATTGGTTTTAGGTTTTTGGAATCAGAATCTATCTTGGTTTTAGGTTTTTGGAATCAGAATCTATCTTGTGAATGTTAGTTTTAGCCTTGATGGTTCCGGGGTTGGTTATAAAATTTATCTATGAAATCTATACTTTTTTACTCTCTCCCTTCACAAAAAAAAAAAAACTTATTTTTTAAAAGTTTGATTTTTAATAAATATAATAATATATAGTTTAAAACTTATATTATCTTTATTGATTAAATTGGATAACTTAATATGTAGATTATCATGGTTAAAAACATATAAATTAAATTTAAATTTTATAAATATTACCTTTCTAACACATTCAAATATTAAAATCTATACTATATATAAAAGTGTAGATGCAAAGTCAAAGTTTTCTTTGAATTAAAGTTACCTTCTATTCTTTTGTTTGAAATATAGTATAAAAGTCATTTTATTACACCTTTAATCACTACTAAAATGTCCATATTTGTCTATTTAGTCAATCTCTAATTGTAAAGGTTAAAAATGTAACTTCAATTATTACTTTCCACTTCATTTAATCTCCTCTCATTAACTCTTATACTTAAGGTATTAACTCCCATTTTATCTTATAAAATCTTATATTTAACTTATTTTTTCACCGATAAATGCTACTAACTAGATCTATGTCAATATTTTTAACAATATAAACACATATATTTTAAAATTGACTAAAAAACAAAAACATTCTTTATCAAAGTGGTGGCTAAGCAATTTAACCATCCAAATCAAATTGATCAACCTATTTAGTCATAGCTAGGTAATAAAATTTTTAAAATATAAATAAATATGAAAAATTACAAAAATGTAAAAAATGTAAACACATATATGATATGTTTGTTAATCAAATTAAAAAAATAAGTGTAATAAATAAGAATTATTTTTATTCATGATGAAAATGAAATAGATAATCTAAACACAAAAATAAAATTATTTTACTATTTGGCAAAGATCAATAGTTCAACTTTTAGGTATAAATAATAAAAATTAATAAAACAAAAAAATACATAAATTTTTCAAAAATACATTCAGGTACATGTATAATATTATATAATTTTCACATTAAACAAAATGTAAGTGTGACATATCAGAATTATTTTTATGCACAAAATTACAAAAATTGATGAACACATCTATAATTCTATATTTATACTACTATTAAAAATATTAATAAGATTGTGGAACTTTTGGCTAAGTACCCTTTCTTGAAATTTGTTCCTATTTAATTGCGAGATTTAAATTATAAATTTAGTTGCTACTTTTCACCTCATTTAATTCTTTTTATTTAAATCTTACATTTCTTTAATAAGTCAATAAAAAATAGATACATCAAAAAGATAAAATATTACAAAAAGAAGAATCTAATCAAGTAGGTAGGCCTGTCAATGATACTTGAAACTTCACAACTCGATCCGACTATCACATATTTGAATGAGGTATTTATGTAATTAGATTTATATTTTGCAATTTGCGTTAATAATAAAAAACAAAAAACAAAATATATATATTTATAAAAATTTTTATATACATTATTACAATCATAATTATCATTTAGAATTGTCATGTGCACGCTTGCTAGTGAAAACAAATGATCAAATCACTTAAGTAATTCAATGGTCAAGTGATACCATGGCCTTTATAACCATGAATGCTTGGATTCAAATCTTCACATCCCCAGAAGTATTTAGGGGTTTATTTCAAGGCAAGTTCCAGCAAGGTTTGTTCCACTAATGCCGATTCATCTGGTCAATTCGGATAGGATAAGCCCCTAGACCCTGGAATTGGCTTGGGTGGGGGTCGGTTCCAAGAATTTGGAACCAGGCTCTACCTTGTAATAGATTGGGTAGGGTTGGTTCAAGACCGGCTCAAGATCGGTTCCATTCGATTTTGGGTAGAACCTACTCATTTGCTCACCCCTAATTAGGGGTGCAACTTGGGCGGGCCCGGCCCGAGCCTGAATTGACCCAACCCAAAATTTTACATGGGCTGGGCTTGGATTTTCCATCCTTGGGCTGGGCTCAGGCCCAAGAAGTCGGGCTTTTTTATTTTTCAGGCCGGGCTCGAGCCTAGCCCTTAGGTAGCCCAAACCCGACTAATTATATACAATTATACATATATATGTGTATATATGTAAATGTTGCATACATATTTACATATATATACATACATATTTGTATAGATATTTTGCATACATATTTACATACATATATCTATATATGTATAATTTTAGACTAGTTTCATTAATCAACCCGAGCCCGAACAGGACCCGAGTCCAACCCAAATGCATCAAATTACAAGGCGGGCTGGATTCGAATTGGAAAAATTAGGCTTGACCTCGGACTCGAACCTTAAGCCCAAATTTTAGGGTCAGGCCTGGGTTGACTATAAACCCGACCCAATCCGCCACACTTGCACCCTTACCCCTAATACATAGGGTGCGTGAAATACCAACTTTTTTTTTATCGGGCAACCCACATTTGCGATAGCGTTGCGCTGAAATGATTAAATCAAAACCTTAACATTTTGGTGGGGTCATGACAATAAATCAAAGCCCTTCATATATATATATATATATATATTTATGTTTTAGCCCTGCGCCACGACGCTGTCCAATAAAAATGAACTGGGCACTCCGTGAAAGTCAACACCGCTACAAACGAATCAAATTGATTAGGATATTGGTAGATCGGATTTGGATATGTATATTAACTTTATATTTGAATTCGAATTGAAATTTATCCATATAAGGGTGTATTGTGTTTAAAATGATAAAAAATTAAAAGTAAAAAACTTATTTATTTTTAATTTATAATATATATAAATATTAAATATTAAATTTATCAATTATAAGTATATAATTGTATTATATATACACATAAAATAATAATTTTTTAAAGTAAAAGACTAAAACACACCTTAAATTTTCATAAATTAATTTAAACATACCCTAAAATTTTTAAATAGAATTAAATACTCCACTGGACTTAAACATACCTCCATCAATTAAACAATTCATCTAAAATTTTTAACATTCTATATTTAGAAGAAGAAGAAAGTTAAGTTGAGTGAAGTAGAAAAGGTTCAGATAAGAATTTATTTGTCAACCAGTTTCTTTGTTAATGAGAGTCTTCTAAATTCTCATCATTGATTTCACAGGTTGACGTTTAATTACTCTTTTCTTGCGACTTTTTATTTATTATTATAAAAGCTAATCCGTAATTCGATTCCAAAATCCTATAGTTCGATCTTGGATAGATCTGTTCATGGGCTGGGTGGCCCGACGGGCCGGCTCAGCCCGGCCTGACCCCCGGACGGGCTTGAACAGGTTTTTTGGACCACGCGGGCTTAACCTTGGGCCAAAAAGCCCGGCTCGTATAAAATTTGAACCAGGTTCGGGCTTTGCCAAAATAGCCTAGCCCGAGCCCGGCTTGGCCCGACCTATAGTTAAACCTAAGTAAAAACCCTATGTGATGTCTATTTGAATAAATTTTTTGATTTGAGAAGGTCATTGATTCACTTGTAGGCTCATTGTTCATTTAAATAGGGGAAAAAAACATCTAAATTAAAATAGAAAATGTCCATTTGAATAGGGAAAATTTTGAATTTCTTTTATTAGATCAGGCTTCGGGCTCGGGCTCGGGCTTCGGGCTTTTTATCAGGGCCGGGCTCGGGCCCAAGTTATAGGCCCATTGGTCGGGCTAGGCTCGGGTTCGGGCTCGGGCTCGAGCCTAACAGTTTTCTGTTAATAAATAATCAAAGCCCGGCCCGGCCCATGAACAGGTCTAATCCTGGACCATTGGTTGGTAATATCATAGATAAAAGGATGGTCATTGAAAAAGTGGCTATTAATGCTCACTCTAAAACTAGAGTTCATCCATGCCTCATGATACTGTTGAGGAGACGGATCGAGCAGCTGTCTAATCCATTTACCTGCATCATATCAGAGAAAGAAGCAATTTTTTCTTCTCATGATCCAATGGAAACAATGAATAAGAGTCATAAACAAGGTTTACTTCCAGCGTAGTGCCCATTTCAGTTCTGAAACCACCATTTGTAGAAAAGACATCCGGTTGTGAGTTGATTGGAGAGTTGGGGATGATATTGAGTTGTTCTAGACCGATTTGAAAATTTCAGGGTAGGTTTTAAAAATTTAAAAGAAAATAAGGATAAAAGTCACAAGATATTTAAAAAAAAAAACTCAAGGTACGTTTAACTCATTTTAAAAAAACTCAGGGTATATCTAATTCTTTTACCCAATTTTTTATCGGACTTAAATTTTAATCAAATTGGATGGGGTTGAATTTTCATCAAATCTGATTATTAATCTGATGCAAATTTTAACATCCAAATCTGCAGGCATAGTGGTTCCTGACTTGAATGGAAGCCACATGCGCTCAATGTTCATTAGTAGAGCCATTAATTGTATAATTTTCCGGAGAATCAGAATAATACATATAGTTACCCGGGTAAGTGTTTCTCAAGTAGTACTTGCCCAAGTAAGTGAACTTAGATAAATAGCTTTCTAAAAAAAGAATGAGGCTTTAAGTTATGGAAACCCTAAAAGGAATTCACACTCCCCAATTCACCTATCTCCCTATATATAAGATATAGAGATCTCTAAAATAATAGTAATTCCAAATTCTAGAGTAAAAAAGGGAAAATTCCCAATTAGTACCTTGTACTTTGGGCCTAGTGCCACTTTACCTAAACTTTAAAATGCGACAATTAAGTACTTGAATTTTCAAAGCATGATAAATCATTACCTACTGTTAATTTACCGCTAACCAGCCATTAAATGGCATTTGAAAAAGACACAAATGCCTTTTGAATGTCATCTAATTTTCTTTATCAACCATCCAAACATTGACAAAAAATTAACAGTCCCAAATCCTTGCCTCTTCTATTCAAGAAAGTTGGGGTCACCAAAATGCCCACTCAAATGTAACCCCAACTTTTTTGAATGGAAGAGGTAAGGATTTGTGACTGTTAATTTTTTGTCAATATTTGGCTGGTTGATGAGCAAAATTAAATAACATTTGAAAGACATGTGTGTCTTTTTTAAATACCACTTAGCATTTCAAAATTAAATAACACTTAAAGGACATCCCATTTCGAAAATCCGGATACTGAATTGTTGCATTTTAAAGTTCAAAGACTAAAATAGCACTAAAAAAAGTACAAAATACTAATTGGGAATTCTCCCTAAAATAATCGAACCCTAAAAATTTGAGGTCGAATTGTTATTTTTAGTATGCGACAAATCCAAACTAGAGAGCTATGAAAATTGTAGACTTGGGCTGTGGGAGCAGTCTGCTAGAGAACGATTTGGGTTGATTGGATTGTTACATTCGAGGGAGATTTTTCAAATTTCTCTTTAGCCTAAAACGTGTGGATTTGCGGTACACAAGTATAAATTAAAATAATTAGATCCCATGGAGATCTTGAGTAAACTATAAAATTGACTCACAGAGTTTGTTGTTATTTCACTTTCAATACAATTCTGACTCTGGACTGGATAGGATGGACCTTCATTTTTTTTGGCATGTGAAATCCTTTGACAATGAAATGCCCATCAAATAGGGTAAGGGTTGACATTGGATACTTTTGGATTTTAAATGATCGACCTTATCAGTATGATTTTTTTTCACAAAAGTGAATATCAATATGATATTTGTTATGATGGGACCCTAGACCCGTTATTAAAATCCAGGACACTAAAAACGCATAATACTAGAAGAGCATTAGCCAATTTAAACCCTCTTGAATTTTGATACAAACCACTTAATTGGTTATCATTTTATAATACTAGTTGATTGGTTTTAAGTAATTTTTGGGACCCACACATCCCTAACCCTAATAAGATTTGTTTATCAAATCCTAAGGATTTAACCTATGGGTATTCGATACCTCAAACCTATTGACAAATGATTTCTTATATGTTTTTGATGTAGGCCCTTTAGGCAGCATTTGGCGCATTGACACGTGGTTGAGTTTGGAGTCGGTCGGTGCGTTGTACAAGGCAGAGGTCAATGTCCAATGTGGGACCAATGGCGTAACTATACGCGGCTATGCTCGGATGGCCACCCGCCTAGGGCTAAGATCGCATCCGAACCGTCCACAACATCTGCCATCAGGCGACCTCAAGTATAAATAGGGCGGCATTCCTCCCAAGGTAAAGGATCCAAAACTTACATTCCAAGTTCTAGTTCTCCAGCTTCTAGGCGACCTCGTTCGAACTCCTCGAACCTTGTTCGTCCTCTTTGTTCCACCCGATTAACTTGATCGTTGGTGTCCCCGCCTCGGGTCCCCACCCAAGGCCTCTAATATCCCCTTTCTTCGCAGGTCCTCGGCCTCGGCCTCGGCACCCCTCAGATTCCACTAGACCTTGGCCTTGACATTTCACTAGTCCTTGGCCATGGCACACCTCGGACCCCACTAGTCCTCCGCCTCAGCACCCCTTGGACCCCACTAGTCCTCGGCCACAGCACACCTCGGACTTATCCAGTCCTCGCCCTCAACAACTCTCAAATCCTTCTAGCCAACTCATTCAAGAGGCAAAGCGAATTTATTGTGTTGTTCTCAGCCCATTCTGAGCATCAACAATTGGCGTCGTTTGTGGGAACGATGTTTAAGTCTTCCTCCCAACACTACGACTCAGCTTCCAACGAAATGAGTAGAATTTGGTGACTAGGGACCAAATCCAAACAATCCTTGACCGGCTCGACAACCTCACACAAAAGCTGGACGAGGTGTGGCAATCAGTAGGGTGGCTGCCTCGCTGAAAGCCGGGGGCATCACCACAGATGCCCTTCGAGGGCTCTACCGGCTAAATGCCTAGTTGGGCCTCCCCGGGCCGGCCCCTCAACGTCCGGAGGAAGCGGCCGGAGTGTGGGTCAGCCATCGAGGACCCTCCAACCTCCTGATCAAAGGGAGAATGAATCAGTACAACCTCGCAATTGAAGAGCCAAAAGGAACCAAGATGCAACCGGCCCATCCATCGGCCAGTAGATTGTCGACCTACAAGCACAGCTCGGCACAGTGAAGGATGAAGTTCGACAAGTCAAGGAGAGCCGAGCTAACACCTCAGCAAGCCAGCACCCTTCCACTAGGATGGACGCCTTCACTGCCACCATCACCTCAGAACCTCTTCCACATTATTTCAAAGCTCCCACACTGGAAACTTACGATGGCACCTCGGACCCAGATGAGCAACTGGAGGGCTTCCACACAATCATGCTCCTATACGGGTATTCTGAAGCATTGATGTGCCGAGCTTTCCAGGTGACCTTCAAAGGGGCAGCTTGGCGCTGGTTTTCCGGGCTTCCACCCTACTCCATCAGCTCGTGGGACTAGTTTGTCCATCTCTTCCTCACCCACTTCATCAGCAGCCGACGACACTAGAAAAGCATTGTCTCACTCATGGTTGTCTAGCAACGACGCGGTGAGAGCCTACAGTTCTACATCGATCGTTTCAAGAAATAAGAATTGGAGGTCCGCGACCTCGATCCCATGGTCTCCACGTATGCAGCAATCCATGGCCTCCTCCCCAGGTCCGCCCTCAAACACTTTGTCGCCGGAACGCCGCTCAAAATCAGGGTGGATTTTTTGAAGAAGGCACAAAAGTATATTGTTGTCGAAGAAGCCTTGACCAGCGAGCACCAAGGAGGAGAGGCCGACCTTGACCATGGAAACCACTAGTACGGAGACAACAACAGCAATGACTACAATGACGGGAAGCAATACGTTGACACTGATCTCATTGCCCCGTCCCAACAATAGTTGCCATAGTCAGCCATCATTAGCACCTCGGCCTCGGCTTTACCCGTAAGTCGAACCATGTAAAAACAAGAGCTTGGCTCCAACCGATCATGTAAACCCCTTTTTGTAATAAAGCAAGTCCCTCTTACCTCGCCTCAAATCCTCAGTGTATACGTTCTCGTCTCGATCGAGCGCCCTTCCGCAACATACGACCTTTGCCAAGGTTACACGCTCAGACTGGACCTCGGTCCAAGGCACATGACCCTTGGAGGTCATACGCCTAGTCGCTAGGTCCCACACCTCGGCTGACCGGTTGGCCGTGGCATACAACCTTCACCAAGGTTACACACCCAGACTGGATGTCAGCCCAAGGCATACAACCCTCCGGCGGCCACACGCCCTTGGACGACCTATTGGCCTCGGCATACAACCTTCACCAAGGTTACACGCCTGGACCAGACATCGGCCCCAAGGCATATGTCGCGTTGGAGGCCACACTCTAGCTTGCCCCTTGAGACAAGGGATCTAGTGGACCTTGACTGTAGCTGATGAGGCGGCCCTTGATTTTGGTCTCTGCTTTGGTGAGACCCTCCAAGCAAGCAAGTTCTCCTCCAAGCTCGAGCGCTGGTATCGGCACTTCGCTTGGCATATTTCATGGCAGAACAGAGATGTTGAAGGGAACAACTCCACCTCACTAAGACCAGGGCAGTCTGCGGTGCCGGCCAAGCTTGCTGCAACTTTGGCCATGCACGGGTTTAAGCGCCCTGCCCCCCATAGGAAGAGTAGCCAAGAGAGCTATGGCGTGCTTCTCCTTGAACTTCTTGCCAAGGGAGAGGGCCCCGTATTTACAACGGTGAAGCCCAACCTCGGCCTTACCCACCTGGGGGCATGAGCATATGGGTTATTGAGCGATGGAATCGTTAGAACTTGTGACCTCTCAGAAGGGGGTATCAATGTCCACACAGAAGAAGCGCACACTTCAACTGGTGTTGACGAAAGCAACTAAGACTTCGGGCTTATCTTTCTCGACCACCCATCAGTGACCCTCTAGGCTCACCTCACTTCGTCACATTGGATGCCGACCACACCTCGCCTCCTCGGCTCGGGGTAAATTCACGCCGGCAGCCCCTCGTCGTCGGTGACCTTGCCCCAGCTCAGAGCATCCTCACCCTGACGGTCACACCCTAACGGTCATACCTCGGCGGTTATCCCAACGGTCACACCCCGACGGTCTCACCCCGGCAGTTACCTCGGCGGTTACACCCCGACAGTCACACCTCGACGACCTCGATGGTTGCACCTCGACGGTCACACCCTGACGGTCGCACCTCGGCGGTTGTACCTCGACGGTTACACCTCGGCGGTCACACCTTGACAGTCACACCTCGGCAGTTACATCTTGACAGTCACACCTCGGCAGTTACACCTCGGCCCCTCAGCAACCACACCTTGGTGGTCTTTCAGCTCAGAACACCACCACCGTCTCGCGTATAGCTGTGACCCGATGCCCACCTCGGCATGGTCCAAATCTTCAACGCCGAGACCTATCTCGTGCGCATCCATGACACACCCGTTCATCGCCTACATCTCACACAGTGGTGTCCAACGCCTGGCCCGCTCACGGCCTCCTCAATTCATCTAAAGCTCACGACTGGGGGGCACACACATCTTGTACCTGCGAAAAACATGGTACCGAGCTCTTCGAAGCTGAGGCCAACGCCTCCGTGCTTCTCGGCCCTCCATAAACTCTTGAAGAAGTGGACGCGGCACAATAGCTCGTAGAAGCCCATCGAAGCTGAGGACGACGTCTACGGAGGCTCAACCGCCTCTAACGAGGACTCGGCCGTAGTAAACGACTCCACGCTCTAAAGCTGGGCTATCCTCAGCAACTGCGAAATCGGGACCAACACTTCCTCGCCCAAAGATTGCTCTCTCTAGCTCGGCTTCAGCCAAGGTCCTCGCCATGGAAGGCCACTCATCACCTCCTAGCAAGAATGACACTCTCTTCGGCCAAAGCCGAGGTCCTCAACTAAGACCTCCACCACGGCCTCGAGAGTGGGGGGCAAATGATGTAGGCACTTTAGGCAGGCCTTTGGCACATTGACATGTGGCCGAGCTCGGAGCCGGGGAACGCATCGTACAGGGCATAGGTCAGTGTCTAGTGTAGGACCACTGGCACGACCACATGCGGTGATGCTCGGATGGTCGCTCGCCTAGGGCTAAGATCGCATCCTGACTGTCCATAGCGTCCACCATTAGGCAACCTCAAGTATAAATAGGGCGGCATTCCCCCCAAGGTAAAGGGTCCAAAACTTGCATTCCCAGTTCTAGTTCTCCAACTTTTGGGCGACCTCGTCCGAACTCCTCGGATCTCGTCTGCCCTCTTTGTTCCACCCTACTAACTCGATCGTCGGAGTCCCCGCCTCGAGTTCCCACCCGAGGCCTCTAATGTCCCCTTTCTTCGCAGGCCCTTGACCTCGGCCTCGACACCCCTCGGATTCCACTAGACCTCGGCCTTGACATTCCACTGGTCCTTGGCCACGACACACCTCGGACCCCACTGGTCCTCGACCTCGGCACCCCTCAGACCCCACTGGTCCTCGGCCACAACGCACCTCGGACTTAGCCAATCCTTGCCCTCAACAGCTCTCAGATCCTTCTAGCCAGCTCATCCAGGAGGCAAAGCGAATTTACTATGTTGTCCTCAACCCATTCTGAGCATCAACAGTTTTATATAATGTTTTTGTAAGAAATAACATGATTAAAAGAGTTGAGAGAAGATTTAAACCCTTCCCTATTGTGCAAAACTGACTATGAGCACGATTCCCAGCTATGAATCCCACTTTAAGTGCGAGTTCCAATTGTGATACTGAGATGTAATAGTGGAATTGCATGCACATTGTGACTCTAGATCACAACCCTATATTACAAAGATACATCCATAGGAATGCAATGCCCAAAAGTAAGAGGATTCAAGCAAAATAACTAGAAACATAAGTTCATTAAGTGCAATCCAAATTCAAAAGAAAGATATGGAAAATGGAAAAAAAAACTAGAAGAAAATAAGAAGAAAACAAAGAATTTAAAGAACACAAAGAGATTTACGTGGTTTGGCTTGTATCTTACATCCACAAGTGTTAGAGGAGAAGAAATCTACCATATAACAGTGGTACATGTTACAATTCACAAACCTTTTCTAACAATATACCCATAATTCCCTCTATGGAGATTTTTTGGATTTTGAGAGGGGGAAAGTTGGTTAATGGGATTTTGATTCCCATTGACCAAGAATCCCATGTTCTTTTTCTAGAATTATGTGGGGATTAGGAAAAGCTTATTTTCGTGTGTATGGGTAAGTGATACCCATCTTCTAGGTGGATAAATAACTTTCCCACCTAGGGGGAAAGTTGCCAACACTTGAATGAGCCAAAAATGTCCCTTTTAATAATGGATTTTTATAGCTAAAATGGTCATTGCCTTATTTGAATGGGAAATAAAAGGACATGGATAAATGCACTTATCCGGGTAAGTCTTTTCTGGGAAACACTTACCCGGGTAAATGCAAATACTTAGAAAAGTAACTTACCAAAAAGCGAACAGGGCTTTTTAATTTTCTCTTCAAAGCAAATTGAAATTGGAATTCAAGGCACCAATGACACAACTCATATGTTCCGTTATAGGCATTTTCACCATTCGCCTACCACAGCATTTTTTCTTAAGAGGGACATCACATAATTGGGTGATGAGATGTATCATGACAGATTTGGGATGGGAAGATTTGAAAATTGGGAGAAAAAGTTAAATGCATTTGAGATCAAGGATGTTTAATTGAGTTTGATAATGGGAATGACATTTTCTCCATTTGACTACTTGTTGCTATCTGTGATTTCTTTTCAAGGGGATATATATATATATCGTAGCATGGTTTTCAAAACCGGACTGGACCGGACAGTTGGACTAGAAAAACCGGGAATCGGTCAAGTGACCAGTTTCGGTTTTCCCCAAAACTAGAAATTTGTCCAAAATCGTTGATTTTGGCCAGCAAACCGTTGACCCAGGTGGTTAACTGTTTGAACGGTTTTGACCATTTTTTGTTTTTAACAAAACGCTGACCAGGGCATTTAACTGTTTGAACGGTTTTAACTATTTTTTATTTAAATTTTTTTTTGTCAAAACCATTCGGATCGGTAACCAGACCCCTGACCGGTTCGGTCTCCGGGTCGTTTTTAAAAACCATGTATAGTAAGATCGTACATGGATAAATGTTATATTTAACACCACACCAACAATCTAGCAAATGCTCATCTCTTTCTCTCTAGCACGCGCTTTCGTATAAAGTGATCTCCCTCCAAATTATTAAGACTCATTCATTGAAGACTCCAAATTCTTCATATAAAAGATGATAAAACTAGCAACAAGACATCATGCAGTAAGAAGCCTTACCTTCTTGTTTAATGCTAGAGGTTAAACAGTTTGACTTGATATATATATATCTTATCAACTGAGTATTATTTTTTTTTTTATGTTTGTTTGGTAAAAAATCAATCAAGTATTGATTAGTTACATAACATTTTTTTTTTGATAAATTAACCAAAGAAAAATAAACACTAAACAAACTAACTAAATACATGAGATTTCAGCCACTCTAGAGTAGAAGATCCCCACCAACAACAATCATCATTAATAGCTTTTTGCGCTAATATATGAGCGACTATAGTGAAGTTTCTAGAAATATAATTACATTTTGTTAGAGATACCGAACATGAAGACAAGCCACGTGGTGCACCCATGCATCCATCTAAGCCTAAAGAAGAAAGGCTCCACCTTCTTCCCATGGTCTTTTCTTCCACTCAAGTAAACTAGATTCAATCAAATACAAAAATTTCCTCAAAATTTAACTATCAATTCTGGTTTAGAGGAGCCGGTCCATTCATCCCCTGAACCGGTCGAAATCTCGATACATTCTTTGTAGAGGTGTATTGGGAAGCTCCTGATACGATACGTATCAGTCTATACGGCGGAGAGTATCACACATTCACATCCTTTCTGTTCTCTTGTCTTCATAATCATGAGAAAAATGGTTATATAGAACATAGTCATAGACAAATTATAGAAACTGGTCTCACTTTATTAGCTACTTCTTCAACGCTTGATTCCTATACTAGTATAGTTTGGTGGGAGGCTTTTCATACTACTGTACATGCTTCTTGCTAACAGATTGCCTTCCACCTCTCTTGATATGAAGTTTCCATGGGAAATTTTTTACAAGACAAAGCTATAATATTGTTTGGTGAAGGTTTTTTGCTATGCCTACTACCCACTACTCACATTTTCAGCCACCTCTCATCTTCTTCATCAGTTGTTACTCTAGAGTAGCAAAAGACCTCAATTGGAGATCTGCCATGGCTACTAAAATGAATGCACTTCTCAATAACAATACATGGGAACTCCGTCCATTTGATCAGTCTATGAATCTTGTAAGATGTAATAAATGGGTGTTTAACATTAAGTGTAAACTAGATGGTTCAATTGATTGTTACAAGGCTAGGCTATACTTGTAGCCAAGGGATTTCATCGACGACTTGACTTGGACTATAATGATACTTATAGTCTAGTTATCAAACCTGAAGCTAGGGGTGTCAATGGACCGGTCATGGGTTGGACTCCGTCCAAATCAAAATCTATTTGGACGGATTGGATGGACCAATAAGACATATTGAATTTGGACGGACTAGACGGACTAATATGACATATTGGATTGGACCTGGTCCATGCATAATAAATTTATATTGGATTGAACCAATATCTGATCCATTGATAGAAGATAAGAACATAAGTGTCAATGGACCAGGTTTGAGTTGAAACCAATCTAAATTAACAGGAGTTTGAACAGATTTGACAGTCTATGGACCGTACAGTCTTTTCTGATGCCAAGTGGGCAAGGTGTCCACATGACAGATAATCTCAAGGGGGTTTCTTCATCTTTCTTGGACCAAATTTGGTCTCATGGTCTTCCAAAAGTAGACCACTGTTTCATGATCCACTACAAAAAAGTGAATGAATGCCGAACATAGCCCTTGCCTTTGTTGAAGTTCTGTGGTTACACTCTCTTTTGATTGAGATCGACTTCTTTTCCTCTTCTTCTATTGTTTTATAATGTGACAATCTAGGCATTACTTATCTAACAACAAATTAATCTTGTTTGTCATGCCCGCAACAAACATATAGAATTTGATTTCCATTTTGTTTGTGACTTAGTTGCTAAGAAGGTTCTTCATGTTCACTCATCACATGTTCCTCAAAATATCACTACCAACTAGTAGGGACCCGTGCGATGCACAGGAAAATCTGAAAGATTTAATAATTTCATTTTTTATTTAATGTTGATTTATAAAAATAATTATTGTTAATTGAATATTGATAAATATTTTTTAATAAATTTAGTTTTATTAATAATTTGTTATAATTTTAATCATTTTATTCTTTTCATTATTTTTAAATAAAATTTTGATTAATTTTAAATAAATAAAAATAATTACAAAAGCTAACATTTTATTAATTCCACTAATAATTAACAACTATATAGAAAAGACAATGGAGTGGGTTCAGGGTAAGGCACCCCATCCCTTTCCCTGCCCCATAGTCAAGACACTCTATCCCATCCCCACCCTGTCCCCAGTGTCACCCGGGTTCAGGGCAAGGTAACCACTCCTCAATGTCGGGCAAGTTCAGGGGCAAGGCACCCCACTCCTCATCAAGGATAGAGAATCCTCAAATTTCCCTACCCCGTCTCCAGTATTGGGTGGATTCAAGTAGAGGTGTAAATTGGGTCATGTTGGGTCGGCACGACACGACCTGCATGTGGCCCGCACAAAGTGCGATCGTGTCGTACTGGCCCATGGGGTGTCCCAAGCCCGTGCCTCCCTCCTCTAGGATAATTTGGGGGTTGGTTCAGCACGACCCACGGCTCGAGCCTGCACGGGCCTGTGTTGTGTCGTGGGTCGGGCTGGTCCATGGGCCAGGCCATGCCGCACACCAAGCCAATCTCAAGGCAAGGCACTCACTCCCTATCCAAGGCTTTTAAAATTGGACTGGATAGGGAACCGTTTTGGGGTCAAACGGTCTGACTGTTCAGTCTGAACAGATGACCCACTCTAACAAAAAAAAATAAAAAATTAGAAAAACAAAGAAAGGACAAAAATTGTTGTCCAGTTAACGGTTTGACCACCCAGCTCAGCGGTTTACTAACCAAATAAACGGTTTTTGGACAAAAAGCAGTTTTGAGGTGAAACGGTGTCCGGTTCCCAATTTTTCCGGTCTAACCATCTAGTTTGATTTAGTTTTGAAAACACTGCCCCTGTCAACACAATATTCAATTTGATGATAGAAATGATCAAAAGGATATATTGAGTATTAACCACATGGTAAATTTCTAAAAGTACACTAAATTGTCTTTAATATTCAAAAATGTAATTTTATGAAAATTTTGGAAATTATATTGTACTTGTGTATTTTGAAAATTTATTTAAATTTAATTAAATAATTTATTTTCTTTTTAAACGGTTTACTTACAAAATTATACTAATTTATCTTATAATTTCTAATATAAACTAACCAATAATTTCCTTTTTCCAATATTATATTAATTTATCTTAATAATTTGTGTAATTATTTGTTCAAATTATAGTTTTCCATTTCCCGTAGTCATTTAACTTTAATAATTTTCAATAATTTGCAATGAAAACTACATAATTTTTCAATGGTTTCCCAAAATCTATCAAAAGTAATACATTTTCCTAAAATTTCCAAAATATTCTAATAATTTTCAATAATTATTTAATGCATTTTAAATAAACTTGCAAATACTTTATATCTTTTAATTTCAAAAATGTTATATTACGAAATTGTAGTTTTATGAAAATTTTTGAAAAATTTATTACATTTGTATAACTATGGGGATTTATTGAATTTTTTTTAAATTGTTATTAAATATATTTTTTATTTAGTAGTTTAATAACAAAATTACACTAATTTATCTTTTATTTTTCAATACAAATTAATTAATAATTTCATTTTCTAACATTGTAATTGATGGTGCGCAATCCGGTCACTCCTAGCTGGCACTTGCATGGCTCCCGAAAAGGTACCTGAGATGGAGAGGAAGAAGAATCCCTGGGGGCTTGCCCGGCGAGAACACTCCAATGCTTAAGTTAGTGTTCTGTAGGAGAAGCAAGGAGAGGATGAAGGCTAAGAGTGCAGATAGCGCGAGTGATAGAAGATGATACCTCCGTTCCTTGCGAATAGGCTCCTTATAACAGAAACTCATTGCATCAGGCCCACTGGCCTCTGAGAGGGCAGGTATAACCGCCACTGTCAGCCTGCCGCAGCCGTTACAGGCAGGGCTGAGGTGGCACACGCGGGGCCGTCATTGCAAGGTACGTGCCTGTCAGGTGTAAGGCACCCTCAAAAGGTGGCAAGCAAGACGCTGTCTGGTGAGGGATATGGCTGTTGTCCCCAGATTTGTCGGGTACGGTGGTCGGGCAGGAGATCTTCCTGCGGTAGGCCAGACTACCCTTCCGCGAGTTACCCTGTGCCGAGCTATCTCGTAAACGGCAAGCTGCCTGTGGCAAGCTAAGCTGAGCTGTCTGGCCCGAGGTGTCTTCACCTCGGGGTATCTATAGGCGAATCGCTGTGTTCCTGTCTGGGAGTGGCTCGAGATCCACTGGGAGGAGCTCAGGTATTAGGAAAGGTCAGGGGACCCCGAGCTCGGGGGCAGCTCGGGGTACCTTAGCCCCGGGGAGGAGGTGTAGGCTAGGCGGCTCCCAGCGAGTTGCCGGGCTAAACTCGGTGGGACCTTCCCTCCGAGTTGCAGTTGTGCCTGCTATGCTATCGCGCAGAGTCATCGTTTGAGCAAGGTCACGCCCACGTGTACCCGAGCTACGAGGTCAGGCCAAATCACCCTCCATCAATTTCCCCCCACTCCCTGTGTTGGCAGTGTTGACCCAGCGCGGGGAGTTCATATCGCGTCGGGTGGATTTGGCTTCGATACTCATGCTGCTTCGTCACGCGTTTCGCCCAGCTGGACCGGTCTTGATCCCGACTCAGTCAAAAGGAACTCGGGTCGCGTTCAGCTTACGCCGTTGGATCGTCTCGATCTTGGCCATTTCTTCACCACAAAGTCTCCAGCGTCAGAGTTGAGCTCGCGCCTGAGGTTCCTAGCTCGGGTCTTCTAGCTCGGTTCGTTCCTCTAGTCAGTTCGTGTATCCTGTGGTGAGTCCCCGAGCTCCTCTTTCTTTTCTGAGCATTCTTTCCTTTCTATCTCATAATGTCGTCTAGCGTAGATAGTCTTATCGACGAGCCCGAGGTGTGTATCGGGCCATCTGGCATCCACCTCTCACCAAGGTCGGGTGCCAGATCAGTTCGGCCCTTCCACAATGACGACAGAGAGGCTCCAAGACTGCATACAAAGGTTCAACCTCCTCGGGAAATACTCATATAGTCTTCCTACCGGCAACTTCCCATGGAAGCACGGTCCTGATGAGATCGTAGTTTTAGAGAGCAATTGGTAGCTGGACTCCGACTTCCTCTTCACCCCCTAATTGTTGAGGTGCTAGTGCACTTTAACATCACTTTGGACCAACTTCACCCGAACTCCATATGGAATATGGTTGGGTCCATTTCTCTTTGCTTTGACCGTTCTCTCTCCATTGACCTAGACATTCTTAGTACAATATTGGCCATAAAGAAGAGTGCTTCGGGCACTCTCCCTGGGCACAGACGGTCTTATTACCTGTCTTCCTGCCTGGGTTTCAAACTTATGCACTAGCTCCCAAGTAAAGTCTCGGCCTGGAAGCGGGACTACTTCGTAGTTCGGAGCAGCAAGGGGTGGCCCTTCCCTAGTGACTGGAGGGTGGCCGTTCAAGACCCCGGTGTCATCCTTGATGGGAAGACCAAGAAGGCACTCCAGTCGCTGGCTCAGCTCGGGTTAAACTACAAAGACTTCACATCCGAGGAGAAGCTCATCCAAGTCGGCTTGAGCCCGGGTAGGTTTTCCTTCACTTCGGCTTTTTGTCCACATATTTACTTTGGGGTTACTAACGTCGAGCATCACCGCAGGTCCCATGTAGGTGGAGAAGATTGACGGCCTGAGGCTATTTCGCCAAATGAAGAGAAAGAAGCGCGTAGCCAAGAAGGCACGCATTGAGTCTCCGCCGGCCTCTACCGAGGCTCAGCCTTCACAGGCTCCGGTTCCGGAGCCCGAGTTCCCTGCCGTCTAGCCCGTCATCGATCTGGAGGAGGACATGGTGCCTCAGGGACCTAAGACAGCGACGGAGCCCACCACTGAGCTTGTCAAAACAGCCGGGGTCTATCCTGTGGATGCCGCCGCCGAGGCTTCCGAGGAGTCTGCCCAGCCGATAGAGATGACGACGTCTAGCTCGGAGAGTCAGGGGGATGAAAGTATTCTGAACCCCTGGTGTAGTCTCCAGAAGAGCAAGGAGGCCACGTACCCAGAGGAGGTCACAGAATGGGCTGATCTCACTCCTGGTCAGCTCAGTGCCCGGGTTTCTTTTCATACCATGGTGGTGAGTTCCCTGTGAAAGATTCTCCCCCTCTCTTTCTTTCTTCTTCTTCTTCTTCTTTTTTTTTTATTGACTAGTCTCGCCTTCTTGTAGCTGAACTCCGTCGTGCATCGTGCGTGCCTAGACCTTCTAGTCCAACTGGCACCTGCGGCGGGCTCTGGAAGCCGATAAGCCATCCCGTGAAGCTCATACTGAACTGAGGGCAGCTCGGGGTCAGATCCACCGCCTTCAGAATGATGCCTCAGCTCAGAAGAGCTTTATTGAGGTGTTGTTGGCGGAGAAGAACGAGCTGGCCCGAGACAAGGATAGACTGAGGGCCAAAGTGAGCAGGTTCAAGGTCGGCCAGGAAGCTTTGAGGCTTGAGGTAGACAGTCTCAAGGTGGACCGGGACAGCCTCAGGGTAGATTGGGATAGGCTCGGGGCAGACTGGGACGCCTTGAAGCTTGAGGTGCAGGGCCTTAAGGAGGCCAAAGGAAAGCTAGAGCACGAAGTGGAGTTCCTCCGAGCTGACATCAAGGAGAAGACAAAAATCTTTGAGGACTCCCTCCAGGAGACCAAGGTGCAGGCTGTTATTGATTATGTCCAGTCGTCGAAGTTTGACGACGTGATGACCGAGGCCTACCGCAAGGGCTTCAAGCTCAGTCGGTGGCTGATCAGGCACCTCTACCCCGATCTGGACACAAGCGCTATCACCACTTCCCGGATCACCGATGACATAGTGCGTTAGTCGGCGGATGATCCGGACTCTGAGGACGAAGGCGCCGACAATGAAGCAGAGGCTGCTGGCCTGGTTACTGCCCCCGAAGAGGTCCCTGGCAGAGACAACGAGCCTCCAAAATAGCTCGGTCCTTGTATTTGCAAGCTTAGTTTTCTCTTTTTTCTTTTTCTTGTAACAAAACTTTTGTAATGAAATTTTCATAATGAGAAATTCACTTTGCCAAACACTTGTGCAATTTTCTTTTACTTGCTGAAGTGGTTGTTTTGTTCTTAACTGTTAGGCTATCAGGCTAATTACCCAAAGTGAGGGTTCCTCAACTGTCGTAATCCCGAACTATATTCCAATACTTAGTAGGGGTAGCCTTATGTACACCGAGGTGAGTGACATAGTAGGGTACATGCCCGACCTGTCTGCACCCAAGTTAAGTTGACATCAGTTATCCTTAACGGGTTCAACTTGTTGCATGCCGAGGCGGGCTACACGTCACAAGGTTCGTGCCCGAACTACCTGCGCCTTAGGCATTGCAAGTACTTAGCCTATGCCGATGAGGCGACTAGGTTTTATATGGTGCCGAGGTCCTTTATTAGCTCGGCGTTTTAGCCCTTAGGCTGGAGGAGAGGCTTATAATCCATTCTCTTAGAGTCCTTCTGTGCCGAAGAGGCAACAGGGTCTTATAGTGCCGAGACCATGTTAGCTCGACACTTTGGTCCTTAGGCTTGGGGAGTGGCTCGTAGCCTACTCAGTTGTTATAGATAGTATTGTCTTAAGTTGACAATATTCCATGCCCGAGGTACTTGTTTCCCTTCGAGGGTTTCGAGCTCGTATGTTCCTTCCCCGAGCACTCGTTTCACTCGGTAAGGTTCTTCCCAGTTGGACCCGGTCTTGCCAGCGTTGGGCTCAGGTACCATAACTTTACGCAGGACCAGGTCGCCGACGTGGAGGTTCCGCTTCTTGACCCTGGCGTTATAGTACCGAGCTATTCTCTGCTAGTATGTTGCAGTCCTGATGTACGCGAGGTCCCTTACTTCGTCAAGGAGATCGAGGTTGGTACGTAGCTCGTCCTCATTCATCTTATCATTGTATGCTTCCAGTCGCAACGCAGGTACTTCGATTTCTGCCGGGATAATTGCTTCGATGTCGTAGGTGAGGTTGAAGGGGGTCTCTCCTATGGCGGTTTTCTCCGTGGTTGGGTAAGCCCATAGAACACTAGGCAGCTCGTCTGCCCACAGTCCTTTAGCTCCGTCCAAACGTGCCTTCAGTCCGTGGAGGATGGATCTGTTTGTGACTTCTGCTTGACCGTTTTCTTTAGGGTGTGCGACTAAAGTAAAATTCTATCGGATTCCCATGTCTTGACACCAGTTATGGAATTTGATGTCCTTGAACTGTTTGCCGTTGTCAGAAATCAGTACCCAAGGTAACCCGAAGCGGCACACAATGTTCTTCCAAAAGAAGTTTTGGACGTTCCGGGCTGTGATTTTTATAAGAGGTTCGGCTTCTACCCACTTGGTGAAGTAATCCACTACTACTACTAAGAATTTCCTCTGGCCTGTTGCTGGCGGGAACGGTTTGAGTATGTCAATGCCCCATTGTGCGAAAGGCCACGGGCTGGTGAGATACTTGAGGTCAGCAGCAGGTTGGTGGTGAATATTGGCGTGCTTCTGGCATTTGTCACATTTTCTAACAAGCTCAATGGCATCTGCCTTCATTGTTGGCCAATAATACCCCGGTCGAAGTGCCTTTTGGGCAAGGGCCCTGCTCCCCAAGTGTCCGCCGCACAGACTCTCATGAGTATCGCGGAGTAGGAGCTCGGCTTCGGTAGGTTGCAAGCAACGCAGGTAGGGGAGCGTGTAGGATCTCCGGTATAGTCGTTCGTCTATCATGACGTATTTGGCTACCTGGCGCTGCACCCTTCTGGCTACATTGCGATCTGCAGGGAGGGTCCCGTGTAGCAAGAAGCTCACAAGCGGGTCAATCCAGCTCGGCTCTACTTGAACGATGGGAGCGACCCCCCCGAGAATGCTAGGCCGAGGCAGGTCCTCTATGTACACGGTTCTCATGGTGATGTCGCTGGTGTTGGCTAACCTGGATAGGGCGTCGGCCTCAACGTTCTCCGACCTAGGGATTTGCCTGATGAAGTGTGACTGGAAGTTGAGTAGGGCCTCTCTGACTTTGGCTAAGTAGGCGACCATGGTTGGCTCACGAGCTTCATACTCACCGGTGACCTGGTTGACCACGAGCTGGGAGTCGTTGCAGATAACAATGTGCTTGGCTTTTACTTCTCTGGCTAAAGCTAGTCTAGCTGTCAGCGCCTCGTATTCCGCTTCATTGTTAGATGTCGCGAACTTGTAAGGTAGCGTATACTCCAATTTCGTGCCATTTGGGCCGTGCAGAACTATTCTGGCTCCGCTGCCTTCTTGGTTTGAGGAGTCATCTACGTGAAGGATCCAGGGCTCATCATCCCAGCTCGCGCTTGGCCTAACTAGGAGAGATGCCACACTGGATGCTACCTCACGGGGCTCGGACTGAACCGGCCTGGGAGGTTCGGGCTCACCCGAACTGGGGACCTCGTGCTCAACCGGCTTGGGAATTTCGGAGCTGAATGTGCATTCGGCGATGAAATCTGCTAAGGCTTGGGCCTTAATAGCAGTTCGCGGCTTGGGTTGGAGGTCGTACTCGCTGAGCTCAAAGGCTCACTTCGTCAACCAACCAGAGACCTTGGGCTTAAGTAAGATTTGCCTCGGAGGTTTGTTGGTGAGGACGATAACAGTATGAGCTTGGAAGTACGGGCGGAGCTTCTGAGCTGCAATTACCAGTGCGTATGCTAGCTTTTCTATTTTCGGGCTTCTCGTCTATGCTCCCTGCAGTACTTTACTAACATAATAGATGGGTCATTGGACCCGATCTAGTTCCTTTATTAGTACCGAACTGACCACTTCGTCGCTCGCCGAGAGGTACAGTTCTAAAATATCGCCCTCCTCGGGCTGGGTTAAGATTGACACACTAGCGAGGTATTTCTTGAGCTCGTCAAACGCGAGCTGGCAGTCTTGGGTTCATTTGAACCCTTTGCTCTTAATTGCCTTAAAGAACGACAGACAGCGGTCCGCCGACTTGGACATGAAGCGGCTCAGGGCGGCTATGCGGCCATTCAACCTCTGAACCTCCTTCAACTTCTGGGGTGGTCTCATATCTAAGATGACCTTAATCTTATCTGGGTTGGCATCAATGTCGTGCCGGTTAACGATGTACCCTAGGAATTTACCCAAGGTAACACCGAAGACACACTTGTTTGGATTCAACTTCATATTAAACTTACGCAAAATTTCAAAAACAGGATGCAAATCTTGAATTAATTCATGCGAAAATTGGGTTTTGACGACCATATCGTCTACATAACACTCTACTTTTCTGCCAATTAATGGATCAAACAATTTATTTACAAGCCTTTGAAAGGTTGCCCCTGCGTTTTTCAACCCGAAGGGCATAACCTTGTAACAGTATAGACCGAACTCTGTGATGAAGGCAGTCTTTTTTTCGTCTGCCGGCTCCATCTTGATTTGGTTATAGCCCGAATAGACGTCTAAGAAACTCAGTAACTCGTGCCCTGAGGTCGCGTCCACCAAGCGGTCGATTATGGGGAGCGAGAAGAAGTCTTTCGGGTAGGCTCGGTTTAGGTCGGTGTAGTCGACGCACTTGTGCCACTTGCCATTAGCCTTCTTTACCAGAACGGGGTTGGCTACCCAGCTCGTGTAATGGACTTCTCTTATGAAGTCAGCTGCAAGGATCTTCGCGAGCTCCTCGTCGACCGCTTTCCACTGCTCCGGGCTAGGTTGTGTTTCTTCTGTCTAACGGGTCTAACTACAGGATCAGTATTGAGCTTGTGAGTTATAAGGTCAGGGTCTATACCGGGCATCTCTGCCACGGACCATGCAAAAATATCTAAATTTTGAAGTAAGAAACTTACCAGTTCGGATCGTAGAGGTTCCTGGACGGAGGCACCGATCTGAAGCGTCCGAGTTGGGTCTGCTGCCGAAGTTGGAACAACGACTGTTTCTTCCGTGGGTGTAGCTCGTTCTTCGCCTTACCCCGTAGGCCGCTCCAGTTCGAGGTCATCGGCCACCATGGTCTTTCCCTTTATGGTGGCAATATAGCACCTGCGGGACTCAAGCTGGTCGCCCCGCGCTACCCCCACACCAAAGTCTGTAGGGAACTTCAATGCCAAGTGATAAGTGGAGACCACCGCCCATAGGACGTGGGCAATCGGCCGACCTATTATGGCATTGTATGGGGAGGGGGTCGCAACCACTAGGAAGTCGTGGTTGAGTCTGATTACGCAGGGCCATGTGCCGACTTCCACAGGTACTGTCACTTTCCGAAGGGGTCTAACTTCTTCTCCATTGAAGCCCACCAAAGGAGTGTTCGCAGGCCTCAAGTCACTTCCCTGCAATTGAAGCTGGTCAAACGTGGCTTTGAAGAGAATATCTACCGAGCTACCTGAATCAACGAGGACGCGTCTGACCTCGAAGTTGTTGATCCTTAGCTTTATCACAAGCGCATCGTCGTGGGGGTAGTGGACCCCTCACGCATCGTCCTCCATAAAAAAAATTGGTTCTTCTGTCTTCGGCCGCTTCGGAGGATTTTGCTCTTCCCAGGCAGCTTCACGAATTGACGTCCGAGCTGCTGCTGAAGTACAACCTACGACGATCGAACCTCGCACTATCACGTGGATGGTGCCCCGAACCGGCCTTTCTTCCAGCGGCTGCCTCTGTGACTGTTCGGCCGACCTGCTGCTGGACTCGGGAGCATCCTTACTGTGCTCCCCTTGCCAACCTGTTTTATTATTATTATTTTGTACAAAATTCTTTAAATATCCACGACGGATGAGCTCCTCTATCTCGTCGCGGAGGTTTTTACAATTTTCGGTACTGTGACCATGATCACTGTGAAAACTACAATAGAAGTTCTTATTTCTCTCATTAGGATTTCCCCTTAGACGGGGTGACCACTTCACATACGGGGCGTCCTTGATTGCCATCAGGATTTCGGCCCGCTTCGCATTCAGTGGGGTGTAATCAGTTCGGTCCGTTACAGAAACTCGGAACGGCTGTCCCGGCTTTGCCCCCCGAGCTGTATCTTTTTTCTTTTGGCAGTCCCCTTGGCTGAAAGGCTCTCCTTCCCTTTTTCTTTTCTCGGGCGCGCTCTCGCCCTTCTGGTTGATCTCTTCCTCCGTGGCTATAAACTTGTCTGCGAGCTTAAGGAATTCGGTTATGGTTGTCGGTTGATTGATGACCATGTGCCATTTGAACTCTTTATGTGTCATGCCTTTCTTGGCTGCTGCAAGGCGCACTGCGGGGTCCAAGTGCGGTATCTGCATGCATGCATCGTTGAACCGCTTGATATAGCCCCGGATGGACTCTCCCTCTCTCTATACTATGCTGAGGAGGCTTTCTTCAGTTCGCGGGCACCGCTTGCTGGTGACGAAGTGGGACGTGAAGGCTTGCGTGAATTGCGCCCAACTTCTTATCGATCCGGGTGCCAGGTTCCGGTTCCATGTGGGGCCACTCCTCTGAAAGTGGTGGAGAAGGCCACACACATGCACGACTCACTGCCTCTCGCCAGGTGCATCTGCGACTGGAAGGCGTCTACATGATCATTTGGGTCAAATGACCCGTCATACTTGTCAAGAGGGGGAAGCTTGAAGTCCTTGGGCATTAGAACTGCCAGGAGCTCAGGAGACAGGGGGAATGGAATTGAAAGGAGGGGAGCCTTGACTTCGCCCGAGCTTACCTCTTCTCTGCCTTCGAGCTCGGGCAGCTTGTGGGTGGCAGATCGGCGAACTCGGTGGTGGCATCTCTGCTTCTTGGCGGGCTCGGCGTTTGTGCTGCTCACCTCCGTGCTGTCAGGAATGGTTTGTGCAGGAAATAGTTCGAGCCGCTGGTGATGGCTGTGGACGGAGGGATCTTGCTTGGAGTCGGCAGCCAGGATCTCAAACCGGTTCTCCAGGAGTGGGGTTTCAAACTTCGACTGCCGAGGTGATGTAGACCTGGCGAGCTGGTGTCCTCCCGACCTGACCGCCCACGGCGAGACCGGGGTGGCCGGTCTTTCTTGTCTATTGCGGGAAGAGGCCTGGCTCTTAGGAGGGTTTTGGGAGGCTTCTCCTTGGCGAGAAGGGCGTTCGTCGGAGCGGCGAGACCTAGCCCTCTGCGAGGCTGGGTGCCAAGGAAGGAGCTGCGGCTGCTGAAGGTGAGGTTGAGGCAGCTGAGGGAACTGCTGCTGGTAGTGGTGGTACTGGGAGACGTGGTGCAACACTTGCTTCTGATAAAGCTGGTGTTGCTGGAGCTACTGCACTTGGGCTTGCATGGCCCGCATGCATTGCATCAGGTCGTCGAGCTGGCTCTGGCTAGTCGCCAGAGGGATGACAGTCGGTTCAGCAAAGGTCATTTCAACAGAGGGAGGAAGGGGAACGCCCACAGGCGTCGTTGCTCGCGGCATGTTCAGGCTGGGGACTCCGTTCACCGAGAGGGGAATGGTGAATTACCCAATGCAGACCGTGGGGACCTGGGGTTGTTCCCTGGAGTTATCCATCTCCATGCTTCGTCCGACGTAGATTGAAGAAGCCATGAGTGCTGAGTTTTCAGAGAGGAACAAAAAAACTGTGAAGGTTTAGAGGAAAGCTTTTAGACACGCTTCCCACAGACGGCGCCAAATGATGGTGCGCAATCCGGTCACTCCTAGATGGCACTTGCGTGGCTCCCGAAAAGGTACCTGAGTTGGAGAAGAAGAAGAATCCTTGGGGGCTTACCCGACGGGAACACTCAGATGCTTAAGTTAGGGTTCTGTAGGAAAAGCAAGGAGAGGATGAAGGCTAAGAGTGCAGATAGCGCGAGTGATAGAAGATGATACCTCTGTTCCTTGAGAATAGGCTTCTTATAACAGAAACCCGTTGCATTAGGCCCACTGGCCTCTGACAGGGTAGGTATAACCGCCACTGTCAGCCTGCCGCAGCCGTTACAAGAAGAGCTGAGGTGGCACGCATGGGGCTGTCATTACAGGGTACGTGCCTGTCAGGTGTAAGCCACCCTCTAAAGGTGGCATGCACGACGCTGTCTGGCAAGGGATATGGCTACTGTCCCCAGATTTCTCGTGTACGGTGGTTGGGTAGGAGATCTTCCTGCAGTAGGCCGAACTACCCTTCCGTGAGTTACCCTGTGCCGGGCTATCTTGTAAACGGTGAACTGCCTATGGCAAGCTAAGCCGAGCTGTCTAGCCCGAGGTGTCTTCACCTCGGGGTATCTATAGGCGAATCGGTGTGTTCCAGTCTAGGAGTGGCTCGAGATCCACTGGGAGGAGCTCGTGTATTAGGAAAGGTCAGGGGATCCCGAGCTTGGGGTGCCTTAGCCCCGGGGAGGAGGTGTAGGCCAGGCGGCTCCCGGCGAGTAGTCTATCCCACCGAGTTGTCGGGCTGAACTCGGTGGGACCTTCCCTCTGAGTTGCGGCTGCGCCTGCTGTGCTATCGCGCTGAGTCATCGTTTGAGCAAGGTCATGCCCACATGTACCCGGGCTACGAGGTCGGGCCAAATCACCCTCCATCAATAATATTTTGTTCCCCCATTTCTATTTGGTTATTAATTATAATAATAACAATAACTAAAATTTTATACTTTTTTGATAATTGTTAAATATAATTCTCAAATTTATATATTAGTTATAGAGTTTTCTATTTCTATAAAATGTTGTTAGTGAGTTAACTAATAACAATATTTATTAATTTTTGGTAATTTACTAATCGGACTAATAAGAATATTTAATTTTTGGTAATTTACTAACCATACTTATTAACTTTTGGTAATAACACTATTTAATACTCATTGAATATGGGTGGGATTAAATATTAACCATATTTTACTATTTATTAATTAATATGAATATTTTAAATGAGAGTGAGTTGATATAGATTGTGGGGATGCATTTTATGAATTGATTAGGGAGTGGGGCAACATGATACTTTACTATTGGTTTAAATGAGATACCTTAGGATAGAGATTATAGGAATATTTTTGGGTAATTGGGTGACATGCCTTAATGGGAGTGGTGGAAAGGGGAGAGGAGAGAAAGTCAAAGAGAATGCAGGTGGGGATAATGGAGCAAGGAGAGGCATAGTGATGAGGACACGTGCTTTGTTAAGCGAAAGTTAAACAATAGAAATACATAAGAGTATATAATTGTTTTATATTTTAACTTTTTAATAAACAATTCGATCAAACTCAACCCGAGTTGGTCGATTTTCTAGTATTTCAGATCGACTTTGGTTTAATAAATATATATTAATATTTTATACTTTAAATTTTATTTTTTAATACGGGAAAGTAGAAAAATTCCCATATTTTTTAGTCTAAAATATTTTATATCATAGATTTACTTTTTGTAATTTATTTTTTAATAATATCCTTGTAATTTATGAAATTTAGAGTTAAGTTTTAAGTTTAAGTCTTTTGAACAAACTAAACCGAATATAGACCTAAATCGATACAACCCAAGTTGGTGGGTTTTCGCTAATAGTCAATCGATTTCGAGTGACAAACTGCAAACTTGACCACATTGATTTGGTTGGCGAAACAACCTGCAACTGAATTGAACAAATCATTGAACACTCATAATTTTAACTAAATTTATAGTCTAATCTCTAATAAATAACAATAGTTTAATCTCCAATAATTATATTGAAAATTTATAGCAAACATACACAATCATTGAAAATAAGTTTATAATGAAAATATAATAGATATATAATAAAAATACAATAATTACAAAAACATAATAAATACTGAAAGTATACTAAATTAGTCAATAAATAGTGTAATCTTAAATAATAGTTTAATCTCTAATAAGTATTAATTTATAAATTATAAAAAATATAAAATTAATATAAATAAATTTATAACAAAAATACCAAAAATTAAACTTAAAAAGTTAAATAATAGTTGTTTAATCTCCAAAAATTATTGATAATTTTATATTAAATAACAAAAATAAAATACATTTATAAATAATTATTGAAAGCATATTTATAAAAAACAATAAATAATTACTGAAAATAAAATAAATATTAATTATAGTATATATAAATATACACTATTATTGTAAAATTATTACTAATAAATATAATTTTGTTGATAGTTATTTTCTATAATTATTAATTGATATAAGTGAAATTAGTTATTTACAATATTATTTTGTTATTGAAATAATATTGTTATTTAAAGTCTTCAAATATTAATTATTTATTGAATTTAATAATCCATAAAATTATAAACGTACTATTATTACATAATTTGTTATTAATTTTGTAAAATATTAAATTATTATTAATATGAATATTATGAATTCTATTATAATTATTTTTCTACTTTTAAGAATTGTTTTTTAAATTTATTACATAATTTCGTTATTTTAACTAGTTAAAATTTTTTTGTGTTAAATATTTTGTTAATTAAATATTTAAATAATATGTAAAATATTTAATACTATTGATTATTTTAATTTTATTTATTTTAATGTTATTACGTAATATTAAATATTTTGTTATATTATTTAGCTATTTTTAATGTTTTTTAAGATTTTTAGTTATTGAAATATTTAAATAATGTTCTATTTTTTAATGTTAAATTTTTATTATTGGAATAACATTTAAATTGAATAATTCATAAAATTATAATTTATATTGTTACTACATAATTTCATGATGAATTTTGTAAAAGTATTGAATTATTAATAATATGAATATCATTAAATCTGTTAATTTTTTATGTTTTGAATAAATATTTTAAATTTAGTATATAATTTCGTTATAACATTTAAATAGTTCTGAATTTTTTTAATTGAAACTTTCTTTAGATATATATAGATAAAAAGTGGGGGCGAGGATAAATAGGAATTAGAGATAGTTTAGGTACTAAATTAGAGATAATTGAAGAGATAAATAGGAGTTAGAGATAATTAGGAATTATAGACAATTTAGGAGGATGTGGGGGGAAAGTGGTGCCTCTTGGATAAACATTAAAAAAGTTTTATGATTGTTAAAAATATTTAAGCATATGTAATTTCCTTATTGGTTTAATGGATAATTATGTAGAACTAAGAAAATAAAAAATTCAAAAAAAACAGAAAATTAGAAAGAGGGGTTTGAAGGAAGGAGAGGGCTACTGACATGATATGACCAATTTTCATATATATTTTATGAGATATCTTTCCTCCTTTCCTGTTAATTAAATGGTAGATTTCCATAATTGTAAATATTATTCATTCAATATAAAAATGAGAGCCTACCCAAATTTTGGTTAGGTCAATTCACCCATTCATACTCTTTCACATTTAAGGTTCAAATGATTTTCAAAAACAATGAACTTTGGTCCATAAGGGCATTAAACTTCCAATGTAACTCCTTCACCCATGAGATTGTCTGAAAGGTATTTCCACTTTCCACTTTATCATCAGAAGATACAAAACAACTCCTTCAACCTTTTCTAATTCTCCACATAAAAGGCTTATTCACAATTACCAACAAATTACCTGCACGCACAATTAGTTACATAAATTTTAAGCTTATCCCCATAGCCTTTTTTGTCTTTTTTTGATAAATGAAAAGGTTGCAGGCCTCTGACGAATAAATATCAATGAACAAACGATAGATCATAAGAAAAGCCTATTCCTGTTTAGTCTCCTTAACTCCAGGTTCCAATCCAACAATTTGTATTTTGCCAGAACCAGAAGGGTTAGTAAAACACAGGTTCTAGGTCCCATCGCACGCTGCTCTGCACAAAAGCCTAGGGCACTAAAATCTGAGATAAGATCAGTGGTATGATTGTTTTCCTTATAATAAGGCGGGTACACTGAACTGATCGCAAGTTTCAAGTCTTTAATAGCAATCGAAATTAACAAACTTCCGAAATTGTTTACCTTCTATTGCAGCGCTCGAGTCTCTCTGTCTGGATCTGCTCCTTACCTTCTATCACAGCTCTCGGGGTCTCACACCGACCTCACAGTCACATCCTTACGTGTATCGGAAACATCTCCCATGAATAATAAGTACAGATACAGGAGATGTTCTCGGTGTGAGGCGCGCTTTACGAGGAACTGATTCGGATTCCCGCCAAAAAACAACAGAAAAAACGGAAAAGGAAGATCTCAAGTATTCATCTAAGGAGCAATAAGTTGATGGGTTTTTTCATCCCCAAATCTCTCACTTGGATTTTGTACTTGACCGACATCTCTTTCAAGTTTCGATAACAAACAAGATATAAATGGGTTTCTCCAACATTAACCCAACTTAAGAAAAATCAGATAGAAGCTCAGGAATGGCGGAAAGTGTCAGGGTATGTTCCGAGACAGGGAGACGACCTTGCTTTTTTAAGGTTTTCTTACCCGAGCTCAGCTCTGAACGTCTGGTAATTTTTTGGGTTTTGTTTCATCTTCTATTTTGTTTGCTAAGAATCTCTTGAAATGGAAATGGCATCAATGTTTTTGTTGCTGCTTTATTGATGATAGCCTGATGAACCAGTTCTTTCCACTGCAGAAAATCCCATTGGCCTTTCTGAAACACATGAAGGGTCAAGCATCAGGAGCTGTTTGGTTAAAAGGTCCTAGTGGAAATTCGTGGCACGCAAACTTGATCAGCAATCCAGATGGTCTATTTCTCGAAGATGGTTGGAAAGCTTTTCTGAAAGACCACTTGATCCAAGTTGGAGACTTCCTTGTTTTCAGATACGATGGTAATCTCCATTTCTCTGTGCAAGTATTTGATCGAAGTGCATGCGAGAAAGAAGTTGCATTTGATGTCAAATCCAACCTCGGCAAAGACAACAACTCCTTTGCAGAACGTGAGGAGAAGAAGAAGACAGGTGAAGAGAAGACAACAGACGTCCTGGGTGCCTCTTCACCGAGTCCCTTTGAAGCTGCTGCGCTGAAGAGAAAGAGAGTGGACGATGACCCTCCTCAAGCCGCTCAAGAAAATTTCGAGAGTAAAAACGACGATGAAAACGCTTTTGATAAGAGGTTCTGTGGAAGAAAAGATGCAACTCGAACAAGTGAAAGAAAGGAATCCGCTCCCTTGTCCAGTAAGAGAAAGGAAGGTGGTAGAGCACCGAGAAATTCTAGTCGTTTGATGTATTTATCTCAGACAAATGCTTGTGAACATGAACCAGGTATTAATGCTTGTTTTCATGGATTTCTGCATACTAATAGCTGATAGTTGTACAATGATCAATTTATCTTAATTAATTACAATCTTAGAGGTGTTTTCATGTGTTTATCATAAGAGTATGGGTCATTCTATTGAGTGTTTAAACCATGGTTTGCGGTGACATGCACAGACGAACGTCTTCCATCTGAGAAACAAAGCAAACCTTCAAAACTTGGAAGGGAGATGATGAAGGGCAAAAAATGGAAGGAGATGGGGATTTTACATCGTCAATGCTGTTTTTCAAGGAGGTTCACCACTGAAAAAGAACGAAAAGAACTTTTCAAGGCACTCAAGTCTTTTACCTCTGGATTTCCTTATTTTGCGAAATTTATGAAATCAACCTATGTATGCAAGAAAGATAGTCTGGTGAGTTTGCTGTGTAATCTTTGTAGCTTCTTTTAACTTGTTTAATCATCTATATATACTTCTATTTAGTTATGTATTATCTTGATGAAGGGTTCATAGTAAAAACCTGGTTTATCCATCTAGCTTCACCAAGTAATCATCAATTCACAAAGGAGTCTTGACGGGGCAATACCAGTACTATCAGTGGCATCTCAAATTCCAAAGGATTAGGTTGAACAGTTCTTGAAGCTTGGATAAGGATAGGTCCACCCATACTGCTGAAATTTAATTAATTACAGGGAAAATTCAGTGGCTATTTTGGACCCGAACTTTCCTCTGTTCCCTCCCACAATACTTGGGTAACTAGAGCACCTAACTTTCCTCGGAGTGCTATGCAAGGTTTTAAAAACCAGACCGAACACATAACCGTTTTGGGGACAGGTTCTCATGTCGAATGGTCCGACTGTCCGGTTTGAACAGATGGTCTGTTCTAACTTAAAAATTAATTAAAATTAAAAAACGGTTAAAACCGTTGTTCGAGTTAATGGGTTGATGGTTCGACTGACCAGGTCAACGGGTCATTAGTTAAATCAATGGTTTTTGGCCCAAGAATGGTTTTAAGGTGGAATGGAACCGGTTGTCTGACCGATTTCCAGATCAACTGGTCCAACCATCTGGTCCAATCCGGTTTTCAAAATCATGATGCTATATACAATAGTTCCACGCTTGTAATAATGCAATTTACTGATTTATTTTTGTTTATCCATAAAGTGAGATAATACATTTGTTATATAAGGAGGTGTTGGGGGGATATATAATGCAGCCTCAGTTTATAATTGAGTGAGATATATAATACATTTGTTCATCTTTTTTGCTTCCTTGTTAACTCTTTTATTGCTTTTCTTCTCCCAATGAATTTGTATGTACTAACTGGATACCAGTTATGCATGCAGCCAATTGCTGGTTGCTTTGCTAGGGAGCATTTACCTCACGACGAAAATGGAATCATTCTTCGGACTTCAAATGGAGCTTGGATTGTGGAATTGGTTCAACATTCGAAAAGGCATTTTTTTGGTTCAGGGTGGCGAAAGTTTGTACGTGATAGCACGATAAAGGAAGGTGATGTCTGTGTCTTTGAGCTTGTGGCTAAAATTGAAATTCATGTTCACATCTTCCGGGGTGGAAAAGAGTACTTCTGTTTCTAGTTCTTCTCGCCTTGGCCATTGAGTTGAGAACATTGAGAAGATGACCCAAATGCAGGTGAACAGAATAATCAGAATTTCTCTTTTGTTTCATCTTGATTTGCCTCGTCAGAGAAGAGGGATGATGTTGTCTTGGTTGGCCTCAAATTCGTTTATGTAAAGGAAGGCCTGTTGATATTTGATGATTTTTTTTATTTTTGACAATAGTTTTCATTTTTTATTATTAATCGGAAGCTGTTTATTTTTGTATATTTCCTTATGTATGGTTTTTCTCTGCTAATATTTTGATGGATTTGCTTGACATTTTCACAAAGTAATCAATCTCATTTTCCCCCTCGGGCTGCCAATGCACCGGATATTGGTCCAATCCAATCCGATCCGGTATGAATCCGTTATAAATGGTTCTACCATATTGGGTTGGTTTAATTGAATGTCTGGACTTCAAATTGGTGTTAATTTAGATTGGGTCGAACCCAAACCTTGTTTCATAGGCACACTCGTAATACTCTTATCTTATGTCAATTAATCAGATACTTGACTGCCCATATAAATCCATTACAAATTAATGGGCCAGGTCCAATCCAATCCAATAAATTAATACTCTGGACTGTTAAGTTTGGACTGGTCCAATTGAATATTTTATTGGTCTTGATTCAGACAGTCCAACCCAAACCTGGTCCATTAACACCTTTACTCTATTTTTAGAAATCAAAGCATCTAAACCTGGTCCATTTGGCACGTCTTTTGGCTTTTTAGAAGCCTGGTAGTTTGCATTTTGATCTTTTCCTATTTGGTTGGGAAAAGATATAATTGCTGAAAGCCGCAGCCCCAAAAAGAACAATGCAGTTTGTCAATGGTCTAAGCAGTTCGTCCATGAAGTCCTTCAACCATTAATAGATGCTTATCTTGATCTTTTGAACTCAAAACATGCCTTCAGCCATCAATGCCATCATATTGAAGATTTTGCTATGTTTATGTTCATTTGAATGCAGTTTCAAAGACTTCAACTTTTAATGCATGCATGTTTATACAAGAATTATAGAAAAACAATAAAAGTATAGAAAAATTCAGAGAACATGTAAAAATAGAAAATACAAATAAAAAGGAAATTGTAGAAATAAAATATACAATAATTAAAAAACAGACATAAATATCTTAGCTTGTTTCTCTTTCTTTAAATTCTATTTCTTTGACCCTTCTTAATGTAGTGATTCTCATAAATATCAGTTTTCTGTATTGAAACCTGGACACAAGTTTATGATGAAACAACTGTTCTGCACCTGTTGCAATGGTACAAGGCTCATCCATCAACCCACAAGTGTTTTACACCAATTCATTATTTCAGATCTCATTTCAAGTTGAAAACACTTGGAAAATGATGGATATCATATCCAATCTAATTGAATCATTAACAAATGACAGATCCCATTTTTTAAGTTATTTCTTTATATTTTGATAAAAAGGAAGGATCTAACAAATGAACCAAGTCTCTGGAAACGATTCTAGAGGGGGTAGCATGTCAATAACAAAACCAAAGGGGTAGCATGCCTCTAAGCATCAGAAAAACAAATGAACTAAGTCTTTGGGAAGCTCATTAATAGATAAAGATCGATCATCAACTACTTCATGAATTAACCAATTTGTCGCGTGATTAGCTTCCCAATAAATATGATGATACCATGATTCATCCGCATGCCTAGACGATGATGTTCCTTAATCTTTATGAGGGGCCATATCTCTTTTTTAGGGGGCACGATATCTCATATATATGAGGAACATTTTTTAAGTAAATTTTGGGGTCATTTGGCAAGTCTTTTTTGAAAGATCTTCTGGAACCTCTGGTAGTCAAAAGACGATGTGAGTTTTTGCATCAAAATCTTAACAGCTTAAAGACTATTTGGTTAAAGGCGCGTCTATTCATGCGTCTTTTCGTGCAAAGACGAGTTGAAAAAAGGCAAAAAGCTCAATTTGGAGCTTCCCGAAAATAGTGCAAAATGAGCTTCCTGTGTCTTTTCAGGGCTATGGCTTTCGGCGGCTAGATCTTTTCCCAACCAAACTAGAAAAGACCAAAACGCGAACTGCCAAGCTTCTAAAAATCCGACAGCCCATATGAAAGGACACGCCAAACAGGGCCTTAGATACCTAAATAGCATTTTAAAAAATGAACAAGATTTAATAATGAGTATTTTTTTCCTCTCATCGAAACAAACTTCTGTTTGTTATTTCCTTTTTTGGTGACAGTCATACAACATCAATTTATTTATTTTTCTAGTAATTAGCACAATTGTTGCAATGGAGATTTTTCTTGCCCGAGATTTTTTCTTCTCGAAATCTATATATATATATATATATTAAAACAAGGTAGCGAAGAAATTTTCTCCTTTTTTGAATTTTTTATTTTTTTTATTCCATGTCATTTATGAAACAACCAATGAGATGTACTTTCCCAAAACCTAAATAATCTCTTCTCTTAAAATTTCTACTAAACTACCCCCCCACTATCCCCCACTTTCTCCAAAATTATCTCTAATTCCTATTTATCCTCTCCCCTACTTTTTATCTATATCTATCTAAAGAAAGTTTGGATTAATAAAAAATTAAGAATTATTTAAATATTTTAACAAAATTATATAATAACGTTAAAATATTTATTAAAAACACAAAAAATAATTTTATATTTTTATAAAATATATCACAAAATTATGTACTAACAATTTAAATTATGTTTTTTATGGATTATCAATTTAAATAAATAAAATTAAAATAAAAAAAAATTTTAAATATTTTATAGATTAATTAAATATTTATCATAACTGTATTTTAAATAGTTAAAATAATGGAATTATGTAATAAATTTAAAAATTTCTTCAAAGTAGAAAAATAATTATAACATATTATTTAAATTAATAAGAATCTAATATATTGCAAAATTAATAATGAAATTATGTAATAATAGTATAAATCATGATTTTATGGATAATTAAATTCAATAAAGAATTAATATTTTACATATTATTTAAGTATTTAAATAACTATATATTTTAAATAGCAAAAAATTTAACATAACTAGATTTTAAATAGTTAAAGTAAAGAAATTATGTAATGAATTTAAAAAATTCTGAAAAGTATAAAAATAATTATAACATAATATTGAAATTAATAATAATTTTATATTTTTACATAATATTGTAAATAACTAATTTCACTTATATCAAGTAATAATTCGAGAAAATAACTTTCAAAAGAAATAATATTTATTAATAATAATTTTAATTATATAACTATATAATTATATATAATTATATATACTAAAATTAATATTTATTGTATTTCAGTAATTATTTATTGTTTTTTGTGATAAATGTATTTTCAATGATTATGTATAAATTTATTTTGTTTTGTTAATTAACAGAAAACTTTCAATAATTATTGGAGATTAAACTACTATTATTGAATTTTTTAAATTTAATTTATTGTACTTATTTGTATTTATTGTATTTTTGTTATAACTTAATGATTAATTAATGTTTAGTAGAGATTAAACTTTTATTTGATATTATACTATTTATTGACTAAGTTAATATATTTTTAGTACTTATTTTATTTTTGTAATTATTGTATTTTTTTCATTATCAATATATTTCTAATAATTGTGTATTTTCGTTATAAATTTTCAATAATTGTTGGAGATTAAACTATAGTTATTTATCGGAGATAAGACTATTAATTTAGCTAAAATTATGAGTGTTCATGAGTTGTTTCGGTCTGGCCGTAGGTTACTTGGCCAACTAAATTGACTTGGTTAGTGATGTAGCGCGATCCGGTCACTCCTAGCTGGCACTCACGTGGCTCCTAGAAGATACCTGAGGTGGAGAAGAAGAAGAATCCCCAGGGGGTTTACTCGGCGGGAACACTCCGATGCTTAAGTTAGTACTCTGTAGGAGAAGACAAGGGCTAAGAGTGCAGATAGCGCGAGTGTAGAAGATGATCCTGATCATACCTGTCCTCCTTGATATTAAACTCCTTGTAGCAGAAATCCATTACATTCGGCCCACTGGCCTCTGACAGGGCAAGTATAACCACCACTATCAGCCTACCACAACCGTTACAGGCAGAGCTGAGGTGGCACGCGCGGGGCCGTCGCTGCAGGGTACGTGCCTATCAGGTGTAAAGCACCTTCTGAAGATGGCGGGCACAACGCTGTCTGATGAGGGATATGGCTGCTGCCTCCAGATTTGTCGAGTATGGTGGTCGGGCAGGAGGTCTTCCTACGATATTCCGAACTACCCTTCCACGAGATACCCTGTGTCGGGCTATCTCGTAAACGGCGAGCTGCCTGGGGCAAACTAAGCCGAGCTGTCTGGCCCGAGGTGTCTTCACCTCGGGACGCCTATAGGCGGATCGGTGTGTTCCTGTCTAGGGGTGGCTCGAGATCCACTGGGAGGAGCTCGGGTATCAGGAAAGGTCAAGGGACCCCGAGCTTGGAGGTAGCTCGGGGTGCTTTAGCCCCTGGGGTGGTGGTGCAAGCCAGGTGGGTCCCGGCGAGTAGTCTGTTCCACCGAGTTGCCGAGCTGAACTCGGTGGGACCTTCCCTCCGAGTTGTGACTGCGCCTACTGTGTTGTCGCGCTGAGTCACCATTTGAGCAAGGTCACGCATACGTGTACCCATGCCATGAGGTCGGGCCAAATCACCCTCCATGAATTGCCCCCCACTCCTTGTGCTGGCCTTGTTGACCTAGCGCGGGGAGTTCATGTCGCGCCGAGTGGATTTGGCTTCAGCACTTATGCCGCTTCGTCACGCGTTCCGTCCAGCTGGACCAGTCTAGTTTCCGGGTCGCATTCAACTTACACGCGGACGTCACGCGGTTTGGACTTCACGGACGCGAAAAAATGCGCTAAACTGATTTCGCCTCAATGAACCCATAGCCGGTTTTTCTAAGAGCCGTTGGATCGTCTTGGTCGCGACCGTTGATGCTCGGGCACAGCAGCTATAAATAGTGGGGGACCCTTGGCCATTTCTTCACCACAAAGTCTCTAGCATCAAAGTTGAGCTCGCATCTGAGGTTCCTGGCTCGGGTCTTCTAGCTCGGTTCGTTCCTCTAGTCAGTTTGCGTTTCTTGTGGTGAGTCCCCGAGCTCTTCTTTCTTTTCCGAGCATTCTTTCCCTTCTGTCTCATAATGTCATCTAGCGTAGATGTAGATAGTCTCATCGACGAGCCCGAGGTGGGTACCTCGGCTCAGGGTAGCTCCTCTGCCGCCCAGCCGTCCGATGTGCGTGTGGCTTCGGGTCGTCTAGCATCCACCTCCCACCGAGGTCAGGTGCGAGATCAGTTCGGCCCTTCCATCATGATCCCGGAGAGGCTCCAGGACCTCATACAGAGGTTTAATCTCCCTGGGCAATATTCATACAGCCTTCCTACTGGCAACTTCCCATGGGAGCACGGTCCTGACGAGATCGTGGTCTTCAGGGAGCAATTGATAGCCGGACTCCGACTTCCTCTCCACCCCCTGATTGTTGAGGTGCTGGTGCACTTTAACATCACTTTGGACCAACTTCACCCGAACTCCATACGGAATGTGGTTGGGTCCATTTCTCTTTGCTTTGATCATTCTCTCTCCATCGACCTAGACATTCTTAGTACAATCTTGGCAATAAAGAAGAGTGCTTCGGGCACTCTCCCCAGGCACAGACTGTCTTATTACCTGTCTCCTTGCCTGGGTTTCAAACTTATGCACAAGCTCCAAAGCAAAGTCCCGGCCTGGAAGCGGGACTACTTCGTAGTTCGGAGCAGCACGGGGTGGCCCTTCCCTACTGACTGGAGGGTGGCTGTTCAAGACCCCGATGTCATCCTAGACGGGAAGACCAAGAAGGCACTCTAGTCGCTGGCTCAGCTCGGGTTGAATTACAAAGACTTCACATCCGAGGATAAGCTCATCCAGGCTGGCTTGAGCCTGGGTAGGTTTTTCTTCACTTCGGCTTTTCTGTTCATGTATTTACTTCGGGGTTACTAACGCCGAGCTTCACTGCAGGTCCCATGGAGGTAGAGAAGATTGACGGTCAAAGACTCTTCTGTCAGATGAAGAGGAAGAAGCGCGTGGCCAAGAAGGCTCGCGTTGAATCTCCGCAGGCCTCTGCCGAGGCTCAACCTTCACAAGCCCCGGCTCCGGAGCCCGAGCTCCCCCGTCATCAACTTGGAGGAGGACACGGTGCCTCAGGCCCCCGAGGTGGCGGCAAAGCCCACGGCGGAGCCTACCGAGACCATCGCCGGGGGTGATATGGGAGCTACCTTTGGGGTACGCCCTGCGGAGACAACTGCCAGGGCCTGTCCTGCTGATGCTGCTGCCGAAGCTTCCGAGGAGTCTGCCCATGCGGCGGAGATGACGGCGTCTAGCTCGGAGAGCCAGGGGTGAAAGCATTCTGAACCCCCGGTGTGGTCTCCAGAAGAGCAAGGAGGCCATGTACCCGGAGGAGGTCGCAGAATGGGATAATCTCAGTCCTGGTCAGCTCGGTGCCCGGGCTACTTCTCATACTATGGTGGTGAGTTCCCTGCGAAAGATCCTCCCCTTCTCTTTTCTTTTTCTTTTTTTTTTGATTGACTGGTCTTGCCTTCTTGTAGCTGAATTCCATCGTGTGTGCTTTGACCTTCCAGCCTGACCGGCACCTGAGACGGGCTCTGGAAGCCGAGAAGTCATCCCGTGAAGCCCATACTGAACCGAGGGCAGCACGGGGTCAGGTCCACCGCCTTCAGAACGACGCCTCAGCTCATAAAAGCTTTATTGAGGTGCTGTTGGCGGAGAAGAACGAGTTGGCCCGAGACAAGGATAGATTGAGGGCCGAAGTGAACAGTTTCAAGGTCAGTCAGGAAGCACTGAAGCTGGAGATAGACAGTCTCAAGGCAGACCGGGACAGCCTCAGGGCGGATCGGGATAAACTTAGGGCAGACTGGGACGCCCTGAAGCTTGAGTTGCAGGGCCTTAAAAAGGCCAAAGGAAAGTTAGAGCAAGAGGTGGAGTACCTTCGAGCTGACATCAAGGAGAAGACGGTGATTTTTGAGGACGCCCTCGAGGAGACCAAAGTGCAGGCTGTCATTGATTATGTCCAGTCGTCGAAGTTTGATGATGTGATGACTGAGGCTTACTGCAAGGGCTTCAAGCTCAGCCGGTGGCTGATCAGGCACCTCTACCCCAATCTGGATACCAGCGCCATCACTACTTCCCGGATCACTGATGACGTAGTGCGTCAGTCGGCGAATGATCCAGATTCTGAAGACGAAGGCGCTGATAATGAAGCAGAGGATGCTGGTCCCGTTACTGCCCCCGAGGGAGTCCCTGGAAAAGACGACGAGCCTCCGAAATAGCTCGGTCCTTGTATTTATAGGCTTATTCTTCTCTTTCTCTTTCTCTTGTAACAGAAGCTTTGTATTGAAATCTTCATAGTGAAAAATTCGCTTTGCCAAACACTTGTGCAATTTTCTTTTACTTGCCGAAGTGGTTGTCTTACTCTGAACTGTTAGGCTACTAGGCTGATTACCCGAAGTGTGGGTTCCTCAACTATCGTGGTCCCGAACTGTTAGTAGGGGTAGCCTTGTGTACCCCGAGGTGAGCGGCATAGTAGGGTACATGCCCGACCTGTCTGCACCTGGGTTAAGTTGACATTAGTTGTCCTTTACGGGTTCAATTTGTTTCATGCCGGGGTAGGCTATCTGTCGCAAGGTTCTTGCCCGAACTGCCTATGCCTTAGGCATTGCAGGTACTATGGCGCCGAAGTCTTTTGTTAACTCGGCTTTTTAGCCCTTAAGCTGGAGGAGCGGCTTATAATCCGTTCTCCTAGAGTTTGCCCATGCCATAGAGGCAGTTGGGTTTCGTTGCGCCGAGATCATGTTAGCTCGACATTTTGGCCCTTAGGCTCTAGGAGTGGCTCGTGCCCTACTCAGTTGTTACAAATAGTATTGTCTTAAGTTGACAATATTCAATGCCCGAGGTACTTGTTTCCCTTCGAGGGTCTCGAGCTCATACGTTCCTTCCCCGAGTACTCGTTTCACTCGGTAAGGACCTTCCCAGTTATACCCAAGCTTGCCAGCGCCGGGCTTAGGTACCATAACCTTACGAAGAACCAGGTCGCAAACGCGGAGGTTCCGCTTCTTGACCATGGCGTTATAGTACCGAGCTACTCTCTGCTGGTAGGCTGCGGTCCTAATGTACGTGAGGTCCCTCACTTCGTCGAGCAGATCGAGGTTGGTACGGAGCTCATCTTCATTCGTCTGGTCACTGTATGCTTCTAGTCGCAGCGTAGGGACTTCGATCTCTACGGGGATGACTGCTTCGGTGCCGTAGGTGAGGTTGAAGGGTGTTTCTCTCGTGGTGGTCTTCTCCGTGGTCCGGTAGACCCATAGAACGCTGGGTAGCTCATCTGCCCACAACCCTTTAGCTCGGTCCAGCCGTGCCTTCAGTCCACGGAGGATGGCTCTGTTCATGACTTCTGCCTGACCGTTTGCTTGAGGGTGTGCGATTGAAGTAAAATTCTGTCGGATTCCCATGTCTTGGCACCAGTCTTGGAATTTGATGTCCTCGAACTGCTTGCCGTTGTCATAAATCAATACCCGAGGTAACCCGAAGCGGCATACGATGCCCCATTTGGTGAAATAGTCCACTGCTACTAGTAAGAACTTCCTCCCACCTATTGCTGGCGGGAATGGCCCGTGTAGATCGATGCCCCATTTTGCAAAGGGCCACGGGCTGGTGACATACTTGAGGTTGGCAGCGGGTTGGTGGTGAATATTGGCATGCCTCTGGCATTTGTCACATTTCCTAACGAGCTCGATGGCGTCTACTTTCATTGTTGGCCAATAATACCCCTGTCGAAGTGCCTTCTAGGTGAGGGCCCTGCCCTCCAAGTGTCCGCCGCACAATCCCTCATGAGTGTCACGGAGTATGAGCTCGGCTTCGGTAGGTCGCAAGCAACGCAGGTAGAGGAGCGTGTAAGATCTCCGGTATAACCGTTTGTCTATCATAACGTATTTGCCTGCGTGGCGCTACACCCTTCTGGCTGCATTGCGATCTGCAGGGAGGGTCCCATGTAGCAAGAAGCTCGCGAGCGGGTTAATCCAGATCGGCTCTGCTTGAACGACGGGAGCGACCTCCTCTGCCCCCTCGAGAATGCTAGGCCGAGGCAAGTCCTCTATGTACACGGTTCTCATGGTGATGTCGCTAGCACTGGCTAATCTGGATAGGGCATCAGCCTCAGTGTTTTTCGACCTTGGGATTTGCCTGATAAAGTGTGACTGGAAGATGAGAAGGGCCTCTCTGACTTTGGCTAAGTAGGCGATCATGGTTGGCTCGCGAGCTTCGTACTTGCCGGTGACCTGGTTGACCACGAGCTGCGAGTCGCTGCAGATAACGATGTGCTTTGCTTTTACTTCTCTAGCTAGAGCTAGTCCAACTATCAACGCCTCGTACTCCGCTTCATTGTTAGATGCTGCGAACTCAAAGCGTAGCGCGTACTCCAGTTTCGTGCCACTTGGGCCGTGTAGAACTATTTTGGCTCCGCTGCCCTGTTGGTTTGAGGAGCTATCTACATGAAGGATCCAGGGCTCCTCATCCCAGCTCGCGCTTGGTCGAACTAGGAGAGATGCCACACTGGCTGCTACCTCACGGGGCTCAGACTCGACCAGCTTGGGGGCTTCGGGCTTACCCGAGCTGGGAGCCTCGTGCTCAACTAGCCTGGGGATTTCGGAGCTGAATGTGCACTCGGCTATGAAATCTACTATGGCTTGGGCCTTAATGGAAGTTCGCGACTTATACTGGAGGTCGTACTCGCTGAGCTCAACGGCCCACTTCGTCAACCGACCAGAGACCTCGGGCTTAAGTAAGACTTGCCTCAGAAGCTTGTCGGTGAGAACGATAACAGTGTGAGCCTGGAAGTACGGGCGGAGCTTCCGAGCTACAATTACTAGTGCGTATGCTAGCTTTTCTATCTCTGGGTATCTCGTCTCTGCTCCCTGCAATACTTTACTAACATAATAGATGGGTCATTGAACCCGATCTACTTCTTTTATTAGTACCGAACTTACCACTTCGTTGCTTGCCGAGAGGTACAGTTCTAAAATATCGCCCTCCTCGGGCCGGGTTAAGATTGGCACAATAGCGAGCTATTTCTTGAGCTCGTCAAATGCGAGCTGGCAGTCTTGGGTCCATTCGAACCCTTTGCTCTTGATTGCCTTAAAGAACGACAGACAGTGGTCCGCCGATTTGGACATGAAGCGGCTCAGGGCGGCTATGCGGCCATTCAACCTCTGAACCTCCTTCAACTTCCGGGGTGGTCTCACATCTAAGATGGCCTTAATTTTGTCCTGGTTGGCCTCATTGTCGCGCCGGTTAACGATGTATCCTAAGAACTCGCCCGAGGTCACACTAAATACACACTTGTTTGGGTCAGTCTAATATTAAATTTACGAAAAATTTCAAAAACAGAATGCAAGTCTTGTATTAATTCATGTGAAAATTGAGTTTTGATGACCATGTCGTCTACATAGCATTCTACTTTTTTGCCAATTAATGGCGCAAACAACTTATTTACAAGTCTTTGAAAGGTTGCCCCTGCGTTTTTCAAACCCGAAGGGCATAACCTTGTAACAGTATAGACCGAACTCTGTGATGAAGGCAGTCTTTTCTTCGTCTGCTGGGTCCATCTTGATTTGGTTATAGCCAGAATAGGCATCCAAGAAACTTCGCAACTCGTGCCCTGAGGCCACGTCCACCGAGCGGTCAATTCTGGGGAGCGGGAAGCAGTCTTTTGGGCAAGCCCGGTTAGGTCGGTGTAGTTGACGCACATGCGCCACTTGCCGTTGGCCTTCTTTACCAGGATGAGGTTGGCTACCCAACTAGGGTAGTGGTCTTCTCTTATGAAGTCAGCTGCGAGGAGCTTCTCGACATCCTCGTCGACCGCTTTCCATCGCTCCGGGGCTTAGGTTGCGTTTCTTCTGTCTAACGGACCTAACTACAGGATCAGTATTCAGCTTGTGAGTTATAAGGCCGGGGTCTATACCGAGCATCTCTGCCGCGGACCATGCAAAAATATCTAAATTTTGAAGTAAGAAGCTTACTAGTTCGGATCGTAGAGGTTCTTGGACGGAAGCGCCGATCTGAAGCGTCTGAGCAGGGTCTGCTGCTGAGGTCAGGACTGCGACTGTTTCTTCCGTGGGTGCGACTCGTCCTTCGCCTTGCTCCGTAGGCCGCTCCAGTTCGAGGTCGTCGGCCACCTTGGTCTTTCCCTTCAGAGCGGCGACATAGCACTTGCAGGACTCGAACTGGTCGCCCCACGCTACCCCCACACTGAAGTCTGTTGGGAACTTCATAGCCAAATGATAGGTGGAAACCACCTCCTGTAGGACATGGGTGATCGGCTGGCCTATTATGGCATTGTATGGGGAGGGGGTAGCGACCACCAGGAAGTCGTGTTTGAATCTAACTATGCAAGGCCATGTGCCGACTTCCACATGTACTGTTATTTTCCCAAGGGGCCAGACTTCTTCTCCACTGAAGCCCAGCAAAGGAGTGTCCACAGGTTTCGGGTCGCTTCTCTACAACTGAAGCTGGTCGAACGCAGCTTTGAAGATGATGTCGGCCGAGCTGCCCGAGTCAACGTGTACGCGCCTGACCTCGAAGTCATTGACTCTTTCCTTTATTACGAGTGCGTCATCGTGGGGGTAGTGGACCCCTCGCGCATCATCTTCTATGAAGAAAATTGGCTCTTCTGTCCTTGGCCGCTTCGGAGGATTCTGTTCTTCTCGGGCGGCTTCACGAACTGATGTCCGGGCTGCTGCTGAAGTACAACCCGCGACGATCGAACCTCCCACTATCATGTGGATGGTGCCTCGAACCGGCCTCTCTTCCGGAGGCTGCCTCTGTGATTGTTCGGCCGGCTTGCTACTAGACTCGGGAGCATCCTTACCGTGCTCCCCTTGCCGACCTGTTTTATTGCTATTATTATTATTTTGTACAAATTTCCTTAGGTATCTGTGACGGATGAGCTCTTCAATCTCATCGCGGAGATTTTTACAATTTTCGGTACTATGACTGTGATCTCTATGAAAACAACAGTACATATTCTTATTTCTTTCATTGGGATTCCCCCCCAAGCGGGGTGGCCACTTCACATACGGGGCATCCTTAATCGCCATCAGGATTTCGGCCCGCTTTGCATTTAGTGGGGTGTAGTCAGTTTGGTCCGCTACTGGAGCTCGGAACGACTGACCCGACTTTACTCCCCGAGCTGCATCTTTTTTCTTTCGGTTGTCCCCTTGGCTGGGAGGCTCTCCTTCCCTTTTCCTCTTCTCGGGTGCGCCCTCACCCTTTTGGTTGATCTCTTCCTCCATAGCTATAAACCTGTCCGCGTGCTTAAGAAATTCAGTTATGGTCGCCGGTTGGTTGACGACCATGTGCCATTTGAACTCTTTATGCGTCACGCCTTTCTTGGCTACAGCAAGGCGCACGACGGGGTCTAGGCGCGGTATCTACATGCACGCATCGTTGAACTGCTTGATATAACTTCGGATGGACTCTCCCTCTCTCTGCACTCTGCTGAGGAGACTTTTCTTCAGTTCGCGGACACCGCTTGCTGGTGACGAAGTGGGACATGAATGCTTGCGCGAACTGCGCCCAACTTCTTATCGATCCAGGTGCCAGGTTCCGATACCATGTACGGGCTGCTCCTCTAAAAGTGGTGGAGAAAGCCACGCACTTGCACGACTCGCTGGCTCTTGTCAGGTCCATCTGCGATTGGAAGGCATCTACGTGATCATTTGGGTCGAATGACCCATCGTACTTTTCAAGAGGGGGGAGTTTGAAATCTTTAGGCATTGGGACTGCTAGGAGCTCATGAGATAAGGGAGATTGAACTGAAAGGATGGGAGCCTTGACTTCGCCCGAGCTTACTTCTTCTTTGCCTCCGAGCTCGGGCAGGTCGTGGGTGGCAGACCGGCGAGCTTGGCGGCGGCGTCTCTGCTTCTTGGCGGGCTCGGCGTTTGTACTGCTCACCTCTGTGTTGTCTGGGATGGTATGCGCAATAAGTAGCTCAAGCCGCTGGTGGTGACTGCGGACAGAGGGATCTTGCTTAGAGCCTGCGGCTAGAATCTTGAACCTGTTCTCTAGGAACGGGGTATCGGGCTTGGAGGGCTGAGGTGACGTGGACCTGGCAAGCTGAGGTCCTCCCGATCTGACCGCCCGCGGTGAGACTTGAGTGGCTGGTCTTCCTTGTCTGCTGCGGGAGAAGGCCTGGCTCCCAGGAGGGTTCTGGGGGGCCTCTCCTCGGCGAGAAAGGTGCTCCTCTTGATGGTGAGACCTGGCTCGTTGCTAGGCTGGGTGCCGAGGAGGGAGCTGCGGTTGCTGGAGCTGGGGTTGAGGTAGCTGAAGGAATTGCTGCTGATACTGGTACTGGGAGACCTGGTGTAGCACGTGCTGTTGATAGATCTGAAACTGTTGCATTTGAGCCTGCATGGCCTGCATGCACTGCACCAAGTCCTCTAGTTGGTTCGGGTTGGCCGCTGGGGGCACAACTGAAGGTTCGGTGAAGGTTGCTCCGATTGTAGTAGGGAGTGGAGCAACGGCTGGTGCCCCTGTAAGAGGCACGTTCAGGCTAGGGGTCCCGTCCGCCGAGAGGGGGACGGTGAACTGTCCGATGCAGAAAGTAGGAAGCTGGGGCTGTTCCTTGGAGTTATCCATCTCCATGCTTCGTCCGATGTTGCTTGAGGAAGCCATGAGTGTTGAGTTTTCAAGGAAGAAAGAGCTGTGAAAGTTTAGAGAAAGGCTTTTCGAAGCATTTCCCACAGACGGCGCCAAATGATGTAGCGCGATCTAGTCACTCCTAGCTGGCACTCACGTGGCTCCTAGAAGATACCTAAGGTGGAGAAGAAGAAGAATCCCCAGGGGGTTTACCCGGCGGGAACACTCCGATGCTTAAGTTAGTACTCTGTAGAAGCAAGGAGAAGACGAGGGCTAAGAGTGCAGATAGCGCGAGTGTAGAAGATGATCCTGGTCGTACCTGTCTTCCTTGATATTAAACTCCTTGTAGCAGAAATCCGTTACATCCGGCCCACTAGCCTCTGACAGGGCAGGTATAACCCCCACTGTCCGCCTGCCGCAGCCGTTACTGGCAGGGCTGAGGTGGCACGCGCGGAGCCGTCGCTGCAGGGTACGTACCTATCAGGTGTAAAACACCTTCTGAAGATGGCGGGCACGACGTTGTCTGACGAGGGATATGGATGTTGCCTCCAGATTTGTCGGGTACGGTGGTCGGGTAGGAGGTCTTTCTGCGATATTCCGAACTACCTTTCCGCGAGATACCCTGTGCCGGGCTATCTCGTAAATGGCGAGCTGCCTGGGGCAAGCTAAGCCGAGCTGTCTGGCCCGAGGTGTCTTCACCTTGGGACGCCTGTAGGCGGATCGGTGTGTTCCTGTCTGGGGGTGGCCCGGGATCCACTGGAGGATCTCGGGTATCAGGAAAGGTCAGGGGGCCCCGAGCTCGGAGGTAGCTCGGGGTGCCTTAGCCCCCGGGGTGGTGGTGCAAGCCAAGCAGGTCCCGACGAGTAGTTTGTTCCGCCGAGTTGCCAAGCTGAACTCGGTGGGACCTTCCCTCCGAGTTTGCGACTGCACCTGCTGTGCTGTCGCGATGAGTCATCGTTTGAGCAAGGTCACGCACACGTGTACCCGTGCTATGAGGTCGGGCCAAATCACCCTCCGTCAGTTAGGTTGGGTTGGTTTTCACAAATGGTCAATTGGTTCAAAAGATTTCAACTTAAAAATTAAATTTAAATTTAAAAATTATAGTGTAATTATTAAAAAATAAATTAAAAAATTGGATTTATAAAATAAAGAATTTTAGACTAAGAAATATGGGAAATTTCTCACTTTTTCATATTAAAAATCATATATAAAATATAAAATATTAATATATATCCATGGTTAGGTCGTTCAATTTTTGTCGGTTTACAAATGGCCAAAGTGAAATTGATCCAATTTGGTTGAATTGGGAATTTTTTGAACCAAAGCCGACATAAAATACTAAAAAACCGACCAACTCAGGTCGAGTTGATCAGGTTGGCCAGTTTCATAAGTTTGATGAATAAGCTTAATTGAAATTAATTACTGTTATTTTTGTATTATAAAAAAATTATTAAAAGTAGTATATAAAATATGAATAATTATTAATTATTTAAAAAGTTGAAAATATAAAGAATTGTATAATTTTATGTGTTTCTATTAGGGTCATTTAATAGAACACACCTTATAGTTTTACATATTTACTTAAACCTACCTTATAGTTTTCATTACTAAAACATCCCATATATTTTACAATTTATTTACTTATCAACATTTCATTAAGGAGTATTTGTTTTGCCATTAGGCCCATAATTTTTTTCCAAAAGTACCCTTAACACTTTTTATACAGAAAACAAAATTGGCCAAATATAGCCAATAGAGTGGTTGTCTGTGGTATTAAAGGCAAAAATGGTATTTTTATTTTTATTTTCTTTTGATTAAATTTATTCAAATGAACATTATGGTAAATCCATGAGATAGATTTTTAATCCACTATCATCTAATGGAAGGTTGGTCAAATCCGTTGCAAATTATAAATGGTGTTTTAATAAAATGCTAACTATAAGATAGATTTAGTAAATTTATGAAACTATAAAGGTATTTTAATAAATGACCCTTTCTATTATTTATCTTTCACTTAATAAATCCTTGTGCATTGCATGGGTCCTCGCTAGTATAAAAGAAAGTTTGAACTGTGAGATGATAGAGTATCTATTTTTGTCATTTTAAAATTGTACTTTTGATGTTATTAAGAGGGCATTTTGGTAATTTAACATCTTCTGTTAGTCTGACTTAACGGTGAGGGGTAATTGTCGCAAAGTGAAAGTTGTGGAGGTGTTTGATACAAATAAAAGTTATGGGTAATTGTTTACTGACCCCACAGTATAGGGGTTTCTGTAATTTACCCTAATTTATATGTAAGAAACTAGAGTCGTTCCGCTTTTTCATTTTCGTTTTCGAAGGAAGATCAGATCGAGGCATCGAGCGCAAGGAATTCTATAGTAAGTTTGTAACTCTAAGCTCATTTCAGCTTCCCATTTAGTTTGCATGAATATATTTCAGTAATTTCCATGAAATTCGTATTTTGGATTGGTAAGATTTATCATTTTTCTTGTCCTTCTTTTTTTGCTTTTCATCACGGTGCGTAGTTGAAATTAGGGATTCAATTTCTAGTTAACATTTCTTCTGCATCGATTTGGGGTTCCTTTGAGTCAGGGTTTGATTTCTTTCTCTGTTGTAAAATATTTGTGGGAAAATTTTATCTTAATGGGGACCTTACAAATGGATCATGCGTGCATTTTAATTCCTTATCGAAAAAAAGACTTGCATTCTAAATATCCATCTACAAGAATGGAAGAGAACGAACAATCGTTTTTCGGAACACCATGTTTTTGATAATTAACTGTAATGGGATTCTTTTGTTTCAGAATGATCTTAGTTCCAGGACATGTTGGCTTTTGGCAATGCTGCTTTCATGCTAAGGGCTTTGGTTTTTAAATTCAGTGTTTCATTTCTTTATCTACGTTCTTGGTTCCTACTTCCAAACCATATTGCACCTTTGAGCTTACCTGTTGGAGTCCGTCTTGCCCACAAAATAGGATCTTTAATCTGTAACTAGACCTTTCTCGATGGTCTGGTGGCTTTTCTTGTATGCTCCATCATTGTTTCCCTGAATTGACTTGCATGGTATTACAAAAAAAAAAAAAAAAGAAAAAAGTGAGTTGCATGACCACATTGCTATAAACAGTAAGTTGATTTCCATACACTCTTTAATCTATGCCTTGTACACTTTGATATTTCATCTTAAGGGGAGCACCACTTCAATAGAATTGGCAAGTAGAATTAAAAGAGGGAAATGCTTTATTATCAGCCCCTTCATATGTTCATCATAAAGTGGATTCTCATAGGATACTATAGACTATCTGTAATTACTATTTAATCAAATTCGGATCTTTGAGATGCAAATTATTCCCTTTCACTCTATTAAGTAATGCTTTTCTTTCTAGTAAAGGTTGGAGAAGAGCTTAGAATGTACTTTGTTGATTAGAATTTAAGGACAATGGCTCAGTATTTTATGTCTTACATGTTGAAATCTTTTGTTGTTAGAGCTTTCATTAATTAGAGTGATGCAATGGAGCCTCTGGAAAATGAACAAGTGGATTCTGGACAAACCAAACCAGCTCATACATCACTGATAAGTGGGCTTCCAGATGACATTGCTCTGATCTGCTTGTCAAGGGTTCCGCGTAGGTACCATCCACTCCTAAAATGTGTTTCAAAGAGATGGAGGGTATTGGTATGCAGTGAAGAGTTCCATTCATACCGTCGAGTGCATAGTCTGGAAGAATCATGGATTTATGCATTGTGCAAAGACAAATCTGAACAAATTTGCTGTTATGTTTTAGACCCCACTGCATCAAGGAGATGCTGGAAGCTCCTTCAAAGTCCCCCACCTAAATGCTTGAAGAGAAAAGGTATGGCTTGTGAGGTTTTGGGGAAAAGATTTTACCTGTTGGGTGGCTGCAGTTGGTCTGAAGATGCAGCAGATGAGGTTTATTGCTATGACGCTTCCAAGAACACTTGGGAAGAAGCTGCTCCCTTATCAACTGGCAGGTAACTTTTCCTTTAAAAATCTTTATTTGAACTCACTGAATGATGGATTCCTATTGTCTATGACATGTCAAAGTTAGAAATTTATTCTCTTCCATTTTTTAGTTGATTATAGTTTGTGAAAGGGCTGTTTTCTTATTTATAGTTACACTGTCAATACTTTTTGTTTTTTTAGTTGCAGAAAATCTGTAGACTAGATTTCTGTATGTCCTTTTGCACTGGTCGGATATCCTTAATTCCAATTTTTTCTGTTGGGTTCTGATCCAGGTTCTTGAACCACTAAATGCACCATTTTGATCATGGCATCATGCTACTACTAGAACAGGCAGCTTATGGTTGTTGCTTGTTGGGGACCACCCAAAGGAGTGGCCCTCTGGTTTCATGTCTGCATCTATTAATACCTGATCTATGTATGCACTCATGTTGCAGAGATATATTGCATGTTTTTCTCCTTTTCCTATAAAACATGTTTTCTCAACATTTTAGGATGTCCAGGAATGTACTGGGGATTTAGGAATCATAACAGTGTGTTAATAATATCAGGTGTTATTGCGTTTGTGAAGCTTTACATGAAAAACTTTATGCCATTGGAGGAGTAGTGTCAAATTCAGGCACTCCACACTCATGGGACACTTATGACCAACATACAAACAGTTGGTCATCTCACTCTGACTCCAAGATTGTCCACGATGTTCAAGATTCTGTGGTCTTTGAAGGAAAAATTTATATCCGCTGTTGTTCCTTTACCACAGTGCCACATGCAAGTGCAATTTTATATGAACCATCAAGTGAAACATGGCAGCATGTTGATGCAGACATGGCATCTGGCTGGAAAGGCCCTGCTGTTGTAGTAGATGAGACTCTTTTTGTGCTGGATCAGAGCTCAGGTACCAGGTTGATGATGTGGCAGCATGAGAATAGGGATTGGGTGCCAGTGGGGAGGTTGTCACCACTGCTGACAAGGCCTCCCTGTCGACTTGTTGCAATTGGAAAGAGCATTTTCATTATAGGGAAGGGACTTAGTACAGTAGTGATTGATCTAGACAATGCTAGAAACGTGGGAGGGGCATTGGTGAGCACATCCATCCCCACGTTAACTTCAGATGTTGATGTAATCAGCTGTAAGCTACTGTCAATATGAAAAATTGTCTTTGAATTGTACATACTCATTCTTTCTTGTAATTATTATATATCAAAGAATGGCTGGGTTTTTATACATGCTTGATGCTACAAAGTAGATGTTACATCAATTTGGATGATTTAAGGTCCTTTGGTAACTGGTAGCGACCAGATTGCATTCTCACCACCTAGATGGCTTTATGTATTATGCCATGCAAGTGTTGCCTAGATTCTTCTCTTGTATCCATTCAAGATGATCAATCACAAGTTTAACAACTAAGAGACAACAGATATTTTCTCTTTTTTGATCATTAACAATTAAAAACTTCTATTGAGATAAGTTAAAAGAATGGTATAGAACATTAGTGTACCAGGCACCCCTTATGATTAGCTAGCCTCGGCTAGCCACCATTTCAAGTTTATTTCAAGTTCTCCGTTGGGAGGTTGAGGAAAAAACACATAATCATTGTCTAGGGAGCAAAGAATAACAGTATGATTGGTGCCTTGGTGAGGAAATAGGTAAATGGAGCTCAGTTGTATTGGAAGTCATCTCCCAAGGAGTGGATTGTAATATACATATTACACGTGTGTTATAAGTGGGATAGGTAGCAATTGCTAGCCTATCAAAAGGTATCCTTGGTATGAAGTCAAATATTGCATTTCATTCTTTTATCATACTTAGAATAAACAGGAGCTAGAATTATGGTACAATCAGATGGAGACCAAGAGATATCTCAAGATGCCCTCTTTTGTTACCTTTGTTCAATAATTTACAATGAGAGATTAAGGAAGATATTTCCCATAGAATTAGTGTGGGGTGGACAAAATGGAGGGGGTGCATCAAGAATGTGATGGGAGAATACCACTTAGGGTAGAAAGGAAAATTTTGTAAAAATGGTCCCAAGGCTAGCAATGTTGCAAGGATCTGAGTGTTGGGCATCCAAGAAAAATTTCTAAAAGCATGACAACTGCTGCACTCATGACCCATTGTTGAGATGGTCAATTGGAACCCCTCCAGATGGTTAATTGCCACCCTCGGATCTGCAGTCTCTCTGTGGTATGGCCAGTGGAAGTGAGCCTCACGTGCACCCTGCTCTGCCCCATCCCTGTGTAGTATGTAATACCAAAAAATAATGAGCACAGCAGAAATGTGAATGCTGGAATTGATTCTTTTTGATAATGGTGTATTATATTACTGAAACATATTATCAAAAAAAAAAAAAAGAACAGAGGAAAAATACAGTACAACAGGCAACCAACCCCCAAGCAAGACAACATGCCCCAGCTGGAACCAAAGGAAACATCAAATTTCCCACAAACTCTTGGATTTCAATAACAGAAATGTCTTCTGATTCCTGAAATCATTTACAATGGAGATCCAGGACGCATTTTTTCCCACTGAAAAACTGGTTAGGTCATCCACATCCTTGGACTTGCTTCTGAACAGCCTGTTGTTCCTTAAAGTCCGAATGGTTGTGGTCACAACTGCAGGAATGGATTTCCAGATATATTTTCCTGTATTATTCATACCTGGCAGGGACCAACCCAGCAACAGGTCTTTTGTGGGATCTAGGCAGAGTCCAACATACACCTTCTGCTCCAATAAAATGGTCCCAAGTTCTCATGGCAATAGGGCAGTGAATGCAAATGTTCTATTGATCCCACTTCCTGCCCACAGAGATAGTAGCTCCGTCTTGGTCCTCTTGGATCTGCAAGCACCTCCTTAAATGTCTTTCCTTGGTCAGACATCTCCCCAGAGCATATAAGCCTGGAAGAATAAAAACAAAATGTGCTATAGTTGACAAATGAGCATAGATAGGATTAGAAATGAACATATCCATAACAGGAATGGCCCCAATAGGTGACAAAATTGGGAAAGTAGACCAAGATGGTCATGTGCAGATGAAACATTCTACAGGATCAGTGAGAAGTGACTTGTTGTGAGTTGAAGAGTTAGTAGAGCTAGGGCAGGCCAAAAAGGATATGGATTGAAGTAATAGAAAATAACTTGAGGGTCCATAATTTAATCATGGATGTGACACTATAAGATTCCTTATTGTTATTATAAAAAATAATCATCTGGTAGTTATTGTACAGTGCACAAATTTGAGATGCCAATCCATTCAAATTGGTGATTGAAATAGTATAATAGTATGACAGATCATCTTTATAATTTGTATATTTTATTGTGATAAATGAATAAAGAAAAAAGGGAGAAAGGAGAAGGTAGAAGAGAAGAGAGAACAGGAATAACGGAGATGGTTGGGGTCTAACAAAAGTAAAATGAAATCCCCAATGGGATTGGTATTGCATTAAAGTCCTTGAGTATTTATTTTCTTCCCAAAATAGCCCGTTCTCACTAAAATAATTGAATGCTCCCCCTCAAGCTAGTACTAGCTAGCTTGCCTAGAAAGAAATAAGGTAATCTTGGTAGAATGCTTTAAAGTTTTTTTTTTTTTTTTCTTTTTTCAAACGAGGTAACTTGAAGATTTCAACATGGTGGAAATTAGTTTTTACATCACATTATGAGGTTAAATCACCTTGATCACACTCATATCTACATTTCTCTCATACAAGGCAAGTTGAAGACTATAGCATGGTGGTCAATAACTCTGATGCCACATTATAAGGTTAAATCAGCTTGATTGCACTCATTTCTACACTTTGGGCTCCTACCCATGGCAAGACAAGTCTTCAACTGCCTAGATGGTACTTGTGGAGGCATGGTGGCTTATCACTTTTTCCCAAGACACAACTTCTCATAAAGTCCACCTTTCAGAAAATTCCCTACCCTAGTACTCTAGTAGTGATATACAACTAAACAAAGGCCCAACCGGAAGTCTGACAGTATGAGGAATGCTTTTACTAGAGGTAGGCTTTATTCCTAAGTTGGTGGATTGATTTCGTGTTTGTTTGTATGGGTTTGGTGGTTTGTTTTCTCTATAGTTTTTTAGTTTGAAGAGTATGTTCAAGGGTCTGGTGTTGGTTTATGGAAGGTGGACTTCTGTTTCTTTTTTCTCTTGGGTGACTTATGATCACCTTTCTTGTTTTCTCCTTTTCCTTTTAATAAAATTTTATTTTATTATCAAAAAATTAAATACCTCAATGACACACAAGAATAGATAGCTAAAAAATATGTTGAGTTTTGGGTTGATATCACTTGTTTTTATTTACATAACATAGTTAGGGAGTTATTGGGCCCAAGGTCCATTAGTTTATGTTTAAGTTAAGAGTGCTTGTTTAGTTTTTACAAGTAGCTGACTTACTAAGGCCATACTTGTCTTTGTATTCAGTTTTTATTTGTGAATATATAAGCTAATGAAAGGGGCGGCCATAGTTTTCAAGGTGCCAAGGCAAGGCTAGGCGATGGATATTTTTATGTATAGAAGTAAATCAGTCCTCTAAAACTGATATAAACTTGATTAAAAGTAGAGAGAAAGGTAGAAGAAAAGTAGAGAACATCAGTATAAGGAAGAAGATGAAGTAAAGAAGAGGGAGAAGAAGAAGAGTTCGATAGTCTCCTCTCTCCCCTCTCTAATCCTTTTGTTAATCTTCATTCATTAAGTTAATTACAAGTATGCCCATAAGTGGGCGGCCAGCTAAGGAAGAAGTTAAAGTAAACTTATAAAAAAGAAGTAACACTTCCTTTAACAAACAAATAAATAACACACTACAATGGGCATTGTCTTATTTACATAGGAAATAAATTAAAAGAACATGGGTAAATACATTTACCCGGGTAAATCTTTCCTGGGAAACAATTACCCAAGTAAGTGCATTTACCCGGATAAACAACTTACTGCGAACAGGGCCTTAGTACAATTTGTGCATAATATGTATGAAAGCTACTGATAATAACACATGCATTTTGCAGATCCCAATACCTCATTCATAGCTCCTAGCCAAGATTTTAGTAAGACCAAGTTATTAAATTCCATGCTTTGGTGATCACCTCGTGAAGCAACAAAAGCCCATTCACATGCCAGTCATGCACATGTAGTCTTTCCTCCTGTCTTGATCTTGTTCCCTATCTTTCTCAAACGTTTCAGATTTTGTTTCCTATCATTCAATATTTGATAAATGTCTTTATTGTGGTTGATGGGCTACTTTTCTTTTAAGATTGAGACAAAACTTGGAAAGCAACAGCTTATTTATCGGATAGTTGTTCATTTAGCAGCTGTGTAGCAGTAATTCCACTTGAATTTCGGATTTCAATAAGAAGGGTGGGACAGTGAGTCTTGGGGAGACAGACATGGCCAGAGCTTAATGAATAAATAAGCAACAATACACTCACATACACGCATATATAGTTCACATCACACAGTGACAGATTAAAGAAGAAAACAATGGTTGGGACTTGTAAGCCAACGATGCAAATGAACAATACACAACAACCCATGTTGGAATCACATGCTCATTATATAGAAATGGTTATCAACACCCAAGATTCTCTCTGTCTCTAGCTCCTCTCATGTTCTACAGGACTATAGAACACCATATTTTTCTCAATCTAAACAGTTTTCCTGAAGGAATGCTCAGAATTACATTACAAAGAAAGCAATATGAGGGCCATTCACCTGCAATATCTGAGAGTGTCACAACGTTTGCTTCATTAGTTATCCCCTCTCGGTCTCCCATCCTAATGACATTAGAGCTGAAGCAACAGTTGAGCAGGATAAGAGCTGTGGAGTCATTGTTACACCCTCCATATCATCACTGAAGGCTGAGTGGGTCTGTGTTGAAATGTCTTGAGGATCTTTTTCAGATGCAATGAACTAGGCAGGTCCTGGATCAACACAGGGTTTGGGTTGGGGAGATGTTGGGCGAATCAGTCACATTGTTAGACATGAGTGGCAGAAAATGAAGGAAATGTACCAGACCATCAAATAATCTCTTAGTAGAGAGAAATTTAGAGAGGAGTGGTTTCAGGTAAAAAGATTTGCACATTTTGTTTTTTACTTAAAAAAGGAGGTGAAGTAGAAAAAAATTGAAACGGAGGGATAGAAAAAGTTAAACCTTGTTCTTTCTCTGGTCTTCATCATAATTTAACAGTGGTGATTACCAATATTACCATTATCACAAGAGAAGTTAGTGGTGTTTCAGTTTCTTTCTTCCAAGATTTCTTGTTGTTCATGAAAGGGGAGGGTATGACAGCACAGAGAAATCGAATACAGGTGTTATAGAGATTGAAGGATATGGAGATTAGATTTGAAAGCCTTGAAGATGGATTAGATTGGTGTAATAGCATAATGAACTCGATAGATGTTTCTCTCTCTCTCTCTATGACATAATGAACCCCCATTTTAGGAGACAGGGTGGACTCTCCACAGAGCACGCCCTACAAGCGCCCCACAGCCCATCCCCTCCATGCATTGGGAACATCTGCATTGAGATCTTACCAATGCACGGAGGGGATGGGCTGTGGGGCATGCTCTGTGGGAGCCCATCCAAACTCCCATTTTAGAGCACGGGTTGAATGCATGATTGGGTCTATTGAATTGGGCATTTGCTCATATACATATTAATAAACCTAGAAAATGAAGACTTTAACTCATAACCCATCTAATGATTAGCTTATCAAATAATAATTCATCTCCAAAGATCATTAATTACAATGAATAGTTGCTTAGTTGAATAATTTATTATTAAGCACAATTCATACAGAATTTTGTTAGTATTAGTGCACGGTACTAACCGTGTGTCTGCATACTGAAGTATTATGCTATGTTTTGGTCAATAGCCACATGGAACAAGACAAACTAAAGACATGCCAGACTGCACAATTAATTTCAACCCGTGATCTTGATCCCCATCTATCTAAAAATTTCCAGATTTTGTTTCCTATATGGCCAAAGTTAGTTAATTTGTTTATTGTGGTTGTGGGCTACTGGTCGATCGTTTGAACTTTGAATTGAAACAAATATGGAAAAACGACAATTTAATTCATGGAAAATTGATTTTTAGGTCCCCAACACCAAGAACAATAAGGTAGCTAGAAACAGTGATTTGTTGGGAGACAAAGGGATCATACACCACTTGACAGTGAAAAGCTACTAAATGTATATGAAGAGCATACAGAAGTGGCCATACGTAGGCACATGGACAAATGAAACAGAATAAGGTTCTGACTGGGGAATTGTAAACCAAAAATGTGACAACATCATCTAATATAGAAGCAACCATATACTGATAACATGCTCATTATGGAGAAATGGTGATTTCCAGCGCTCAAGATTCTCCTTGTTTCTCTCCTCTTATTGTCCTTCCATGTGTTTCTATAAATAGATCAACCAAAGGGTCTGTAGAGAACCACCATTTCTCCGATCTAAAGAGTTAATTTCTCTCCAAAGAAAATCTAATCAGCCAGAGAAAGGAGTTGAAGATGGCTGATAGTACTGCAATGCCCGAGAGTCGTTATCATGTTCGCTCCATTAGCTTGCCCACCCGATCCCATCCTACTGCTACTTGTATTGAAGAGGAGCTGAGCAAGCTGAGAGCCTTGGAGTCTTTGTCAACAGCACAATCAGGATCCCAATTGAAGGCAGAATCAATCTGTGTTTCCCTGTTGGGCCTTGCTGAGTTGCACAAGTGCATTGAGAATTTTCTTCAGATGCCACAAACTCAGCAGGCCTTGCTCCATCATCAACACAAGAGATGGGTGGAGGAGATGATAGATGGATCAGTCACATTGTTGGACATAGGTGGTGCTGCAAGGGACATCTTGATTCAAATGAAGGAAATTATCCAAGATATTCAATCAGCTCTTCGCAGAAGAAAATTGGAGGTGTTGCTTAACAAGGTTACAGCATACATTTCCTTCAAGAAAAGGGTGAAGAAGGATGTCAGCAGCTGCCTTAAGACATTGAAGCGATTGGAAGAGAAGTATGTAGCCTGTCCTCTCTTAGATTATGACCATGACTCAGCAATGGTGGTCAGGGTCTTAAGAGAAGTCAGCAGTGTTGCAATTTCTATCTTCTGGGCACTGTTGTCATTCTTGTCCATCCCAGTGTCAAAGCCAAAGGTTGGTAGATGGAATTTGGTGTCAAAGTTGATGCAGAGGGGATTAGTAGCTTGTGACAATGAAGTAGATGTGAGCATGAATGAGGTGGAATCTGTTGATGTTGCACTTTTCGCCCTGTCTCCCTGCAATGCAAGCAAAGATGCTGCAGTTGAGAGTTCACAGACAGCACAAAAAAGGTTGAAGGATCTGGAGGTTAGCCTTGAAAGCGTCGAAGAAGGATTGGACTTCCTTTTTAGGCGACTAATACAGACCAGAGTTTCTTTGCTCAACATCCTCACCCACTAGAGATTCTTCAACAGTTTTGACCACTCAAACCCAACATGGGCATTACATGATACATGAATTGAAGTGTACAGTTGCAATTTCATACATGAAATGGATAATAAATCCATTGACTTTCTTTATTCATCTAATTTTTGGGTTATTGATTCTCATGACTGAGAAGTTTATTTGAGCATCATTAGTTCTTCAACAAAGTTAAAGAGGATGCAAACATTTACCAAATTAAGTCCCACTTATCAGATTCAGATTGCATTGTGTTGACACCGGTTTCATTTGGATTCGGCTGTTGGACACCAAAACTATTAGCATTCTTTGTGAAAAGGTTTATGGAGATTGTTGCCCATATAGTTTAATTTGATACTTTGCATATAGTAAATGTCAATCAAGTACTAAAAGCCTTTGTTGGTCAGTGCATTAGATCCTCCACCAAAGAAAAAAGAAAAAGAAATCTACACAAAATATATGAAGTAAAATTATAGTATTGCAATGCATTTATGGTGCAATTCGATCGTGATCATTAAATTGATAACACCAACAATTCGTTGATCATAGCAACCTTTGACCCAACATGATAAGCATTTCTCTTTCAATTTGTGTTTATGTACTACTGAATGTGCATAAACAATTGCAATGAAAAAGAATGCATAAACAAGAAACCCTTTATTTATACATCCTCATTTCCATGACCATGATACATTATTCCCCTTCCAACAAGAAACCCTTTTCGATTCATCAATATATTTTTTTGATAGTAAGAAGGAAGTTAAAGAAGAAAAAAGCAAAAAACAAAAAAAAAAAGGAAAGAGGAAGAAAACACAGAAGGGGATCCGTCCAGTATTAAACCTAGCCAATTCCTCAAGTAGAACAGAAATGTCCTATACCGAAACTTCCATAATATGAACGCCAAAAAGGCTCCCCCCGCCCCCCCCCCCCCCCCAAACTATGGTGATGCTGCTCAATCCGAGGTGGTGCACGAACCAAGGAGGGCAATCAGATAGTCCCTGTTGGTAGGGCGGGGCCGAGATACAAGGATGAAGCCGCGCTTCAAGACCTATGATCAAGGAAACAGAAGTCAAAGGCCCAAGGAGCTATCCCCGGGTAAGAACTCCGACACTCAAGTTAGTAGAAGGTGATAGGATAGTCGAGCCGAGCTATAAGGATGCCGGTCCGAGTTAAGTAGCGGTGTAGGTCTTAGAAGTTGGATCCCTTACCTCGAGCATTGAGTACCTTTTTATAGCCGAAGATCCGTGTCCTAGTCGGACTGGGCTTCCAGGGTTGTCGGGATGAAGTTAGTCACTGAGGGATTCGAGATAGAGTCCCATTCCCCAGCAGAGTCGTCTTCCTTACTCCTCTTTACCCGTAGTTGTGCTCATCCATATGACGTGTTGTTGATGTGGCTAGAAGGATAAGATGGGGTTCCACAGTAACAACGTAGCTTGGTCGAGCTAGCCCGTCGTGGCTGAGCTATGTCGATCCGGCCGAGTTAGGATGACATGGCTGGGCGATAGTTGGGCAGCCACGTGTCTTGCAGAGCCAGCTCAGCCATGACCCAAGCACCACTCCCCCAGTTCTGAAGTCGAGGAATGAAGTTTTCTAGGATCATTGCCCGGCTGAGGAACTTTCGAGCATGTGTATCATCCGTGCAGTTTTGGTCGTTGCCGTGGAGTCCTCCGATCGTCGACTGCAGAACTTAAATAAGAACCAAAATTTCGGTTCCCGAACCACTCCCCCACTTATGTTGTCGAGGAGGGGGAATGCTCTGCCAGACTATTGCGCGGCCTTGTGGCCGTAAGCCGCCTAGTCCGAGGATTTGTGTCGAAGCTGGACTGGTTCGGCGGGTCTCCACGTCGAAGGTTGGACTAGTACAGTGGCTGAACCGACACAATTAATGGGTGCAACCGCTGCCTGCTGAGGGTGCCACTTCGGTTTCTAAGGCTTCCCGTCATACGTTATTGGTCACGTTAGTTGGCCTTCTGAGGTGTTGTCAGTGGTGCTTCATTTGCACCACTGACCTCTCCTCGATCTGTGCCCCTGATAGCTATAAAAGGAAAAAGGGGTCCCCCCCTCCCTATCCTCAGTATCGTTTGCAAGAGTTTGGCATCCACTGCTTGGTAGATTTGTCGGTTACATAGTTTGGCAGATAGCTCGGTAGACAGCTTGGTAGATAGCTCGATGGGTAGCTTGGCAGATAGCTCGGTAGCTTTCGTTGTTCAGTTTCTCAAATTGCCCGGTATGTCCTCTTCATCTCGTCGGTCCTCTTCCTCATCCGGGTCCTCCAGTAGTTTTGGTTTTATCTCTTCTCGTGGCTTGATTTATAAGCCTGAGCTGAGAGACTTCGTGGCTGCCGAAATTGAGGAAACCGAGGCTGGTCCCTCTAGGATGGAGATGGAGCTTCCTCTTCAGACAAGTCGTCGGTTTGGTACCATGCCCAATGTCTTGGCGCCCGGGGATATGGCTTGGATCCGAGCTACATATGCCATTCCCATGGAGTACCAGATAAGGTGTCCGCTGCCCGGGGAGATGGCCACTGATGCTCAGCCCGGTGAGCTGTGTGTTTATGAACATAGCTTGGAGGTTGGGCTGAGGTTCCCATTGAGCGAGGGGTTCGCCGAGGTGCTAAACTGGTACAAGGTGTTTCCGGTGTAGCTGATGCCAAACTCCTTTAGGTTTTTGCTTGGCCCTATGTCCTATTGTGCCATCCGCGATATTGAACTGACCCTGGGGATGGTGAGCTTTATGCTCCAACTGAAACACCACCAACAGGGGTATTATTACTTCTCCACCTGGCGGAACATTCGGTCATCAGTCGGAGCCCCTTCTTCTATGAACCACTAGAAAGAGTCGTTCTTCTTTGTGTGAATCCCTAGGGCTCCCTTTTCTTGCTGAGCTGCAGGGGCCGAGGACGTCTTTTCTGCAACCCCAATGGTCGGACCTGAGCATGATCCACGAAATCGACGTTATCGCGTACACATGCTTAGAGATGCTGATGCTCGCCGGTCTAATGGAAAGGGTGGCCGGTCTGTTTCCTTTTACTTTTGTTTGCCGAACTGACTTTAGTTTGCTTGCTTTGTTCTGACAAAGGCAGGAACGAGCTGGTGTGCAACCGGAGGCTCGTCCCAAGGCAGATGAGTAGCCACGATCTGAAGACTGGGAGGCTCATCGGCGAAGAAGGATTTGACGAGAGGTCGAGGAGGACGACGTTGTCGTGGTTTACCCCAAAGGGGTCCGTTGCCCTGTTGGTAACCCAGTGACTGAGGCAGGAAGCAGCTCGGGTCTGCACATGCCGTGGTGGTCGGTTCGCATGGACGATAACTTGGAGACACTCGGGGTTCTCGGGTAGTTACTACGGGGAATCATGACCATGTCCATCGCTTGGGAATCGGTCAGGGTTGGTAGCGGAGCCTTGGAGTGTGCTCTGCTTCGGTAGTGCCACCAAGTGAGTAGTGACAGGATCAGCCCCTTTGTCGGACAAGGGTAATGATCGGGAAAGGCACTCTCTCTGATGGAAACCAAACTACCGGCAGTTGATTTCAATCGTTGGAATTTTGTTTTGCAAAATATATATATATATATATATATATATATATGTATATGTACGATTTCAAAATGTTTGCAAATGGTTTTAATTCTCGGGATCCATGTGAGTAGAGAGTGCAGCACTGTTCCTTGTAGCCGAGGGAGAGGTCCTCTCTTGTCGGGCAGTGCTTGATCATTAAGGGCTGAGAGGTTAAGTGTAAGACCATTTAGGATAGTACCTGATGGGCTAATCTTGCACCTGCTCACAGCCCTTGGGTTTTTATAAGATGACTTGGCCCATGGACCACTTAATGTAAGTGTTGGGCCCATAGGGTCCATATGATGGGCTCGGGGGTTTACTGAGTTTTTCAGTGAATTCGGCTGGGTCTTGTAATAAAGGCTGGGCCGAACCCATGTGGCTGGTGTGTAGATCAATGCTTGGGTCCCACGCCATACAAAGAAGCCCAACTGGGCAGCAGATTAGAAACTAGTTAAACATTGAACACTTAATGGGCCAAAGGCCCATTTCGAACTGGGCTGATATGATCACCCATCTATGGGGTGAATCTGAGATTAATGTTAGTAAAAGGATTGTGCCTCTAACCTTATCCACTCTAGGAGACCAAATTCAAATTAGATTTGAATCTGGTAACCTCCTGATAAGATCAGGAGTAAGCTAACTTAATCTGCAGATAGGATTAAGATAATCCCCTATCCAAATACAGATTTGGATTGGGATAACTCCTAATTAGGAGGTTTCTTAATCAAGAAGAAAGGAGGAGAAACCCAAGAGAAATATATCAGATTTCGAACCAGGGTTTTGTGTGTGCAAGGGATACCTCCTGTGAATTAAGATTAGATCTCATACCAAAACTCCAGAGAGAAGAGAAGTAGTTCAGCCATCTTCGTCCTAGGAGTTCTCCTCCAGTCGCCGCCATTCCCTTTTGCAAGATTTGATCTTTGCAGTAATAGGAAGTCAAGAAATCAGTTCTTGACATCAGTCTTGCAAGAAAGACTGAAAAGACTCAGTGTTTAGAGTTTCTAGAGGGTTCTTGCGAAGGATCCAGTGTGTAGGACGCACCCTGCTGGTTCTGTTCCATCCACAACTGTGTCATCTTCAGCAGGATCGAATCTTGGTGTATTCTTTGGGCGTGAACACCAACTTTGGGAGATACTGTTTCTCCGGATCTGGTATATTCCTTCCTTTTGCTTTTGGTTCAGATCTGGTTCGGTTATGGTTCAAGTAGGATCATTGAATATTGTATTCTAAATTTAGGGAATGTGATTCCCAGTTGGGAGAAGGTAGGAAAATTTTTGAAATTCGCCCACCCATTTCGCAACCTTTTTGGCGTCCATTAGATGGATCCTACCATTATTTCAGTGGTATCAGAGCCACAGGTTCAAATCTTGAACCAAAAGAAAATTAGATCTGACCCTGTGCAGATGGACAAAAGATGTTCTGCCAAGATTTGCACAGATTGCCTTCTTTTTCAAGTATTGGTTTCTTGTTAATGGCGATTGATCTGAAATTAATTTTTGTTAAATCCAAAATTTATTTACAATTGTGCTTTATTTATTTTGATTTAATGGACTGTTCGAACCTGGAGATCGTAGTGTTGTTTTGGCGCAGATGGTCTGCGCACAATTTTTTCATTTATTTTATTCAATTCGGTCTGTAAATAATTTTTTTTTTATTTTTCTAGACTGAATGTATAGGATTTGATCAAGAATGTAATTAATTAATAGAAATAGGATTTCTATTATTTATTTTCTTGATTAAAGATGAAGAAAGAAGATGGCGGCGCTGGAGATTTGTAGATGGAGAAATCGCTTCCTGCGATTTGCAGTTTATGAAACTGCAACATTAGTGATTAACCTCTGTTTTGTAGGTGGTGCGAACAATCCATAGTTGATTTGTGTTTGTTTAAAATCAAGATTATTAATTTCAGATCTTTCATGAATTAATTCTTGAATTGAAAATCAGTTTTGGACCATTTTGGACTAGATTGGACCAAAACTGTTTGGACCGAATCTGGGGTTCGAAGGGGGCTGTTTTTCAGTCCATATTTCTCACACTTGCTATTCCAAATCTGATGTTCAATTACAGGGATTAATTCGACCCACCTGTAAAGCCCAGTTTTAAAGGGTTAAAACTACAAGAGCCCATTATTGTGAGAAAAGCTGTATGGGCCGAACTGCTAACTACGACTCAGCCCATACACCTAGTAGACATTAATTGTTAATGATTTGGATTTTAAATGGACTATTTGATGGGCTTTACAGCATTTACTTGATTGGATCAATTCCTCCTTTACATGTGATGTTTGGATGTTTGATGTGCTACGACCATGGGCCATAAGCACTTGCCCCATGATAACTCGTTAGTGGCTCTTGCGCACACCATGGCTGAATGCACATCATTGCCATGGTGTCCCTTCAGGTCATTGGATGACCCCTCCTTGCTTGGTGGGCCCCTCAACCCTAAAAAGGGATGTGTACGGAACCCCTAGCCGATTAAGGCCCACCAGAAATCTGACTTTATGAAAGTCAGTGGGACCCACTCTAGTTTGACCTAAATTAGAACTAGGGTGTAATCTAGTTCCCTCCAGCAAATATGAATGCATGTGATAGGGAGATCCATATGATGGACTCTCTAAAGGCCTTCCGTCCTTAGCACAATGATGGGTCCTTCAGTAATGAGGAAACGCCCTATAAAATTGGGTTATCCATTTGCTGTTGGATCTGTCAGAGTGTTTCATAAGATGATAGGGGCGTCATAGACCGATGTGGGAGGGGCTTCACCAGAAAATGGGAACTCCCTCACGGTATCTTGGCGTAACTTGAATATGATGGGTGAGCACTCACTAGACAAAAAGGTTTACCTGAAAACGGCTCTGAACCTTGTCTGACAGAGGCCAAAGGGATACTCATTTGATGAGTGGATATGATCCATCACAGAAAGGTGGTGGGGTTTCGCAGCTGAAACAGTTGGCTTCACGCACCCTATGTGATTTCCCACATTTCCAGAGACATTTCGTCGTCTCCGTCACTAAGAAGGGAGGGAAATCTCAGAGATGAACAAATGGGAATAGAACATAGATTAAAAACCATATCTATGTAGGTAACATGAATCAAACTAAGGTTGTGGACTAACGTCTTTGCTGTTTTATCAGAAAATGGCAAACGGTCAATTTGCAAAGCTCTAGACGATAACAAGCTTAAGGGCCCAAACTATGCCGACTGGTATAGAAATCTTATGCTGGTCCTAACTTCCGAAAAGTTAAACAAGGTGGTGAAAAATCCTGCCCCGGAACATCCGGGTGATAGGGCTTTTGAGGCTCGTAGGAGGGACTACCAAGATTGGGAGGATAAGAACTCCCTAGCCCACTGCTTTGTCATTGCCTCATTAGACAACTCAATATAGATGCAGTTCGATCAGATCGAACTAGCCAATGACATATTGGACAGTCTAAGAACAATGTATGAAGAGCATAACCGTTCTACTCGATAGAAGGTCCTGAAATTGTTCATGACCGTGCAGATGTCCAAGGGACAGAAAGTTCATGACCATTGTCTTCGGATGATGGGATACATTAACGAACTCGAAGCTCTTGGATCCGGGCTAGATCTTGCCACGCAAGTGGATGCCATCCTAAACTCTTTGTCCTCTTCTTTCAATGCGTTCACAATGAACTACAATATGAATAAGCTGAATGTTAGTGTCCAGAAACTCAGCAATATGTTGCAGAGGGCCGAGGATCTACTCAAGAAGGATGAGCCTGTGGTTATGCTTGCTGAAGCTAACAAATCGGGCAAGAAAAAGAGAAAGGCAAAGAAGCCCCAGAAGAAAGCTGCCAAACCCAAGAGGTAAAAGAAGAGCAAGGCATCTGATGTCTGCCACTGCTGCAAGCAGACCGGCCACTGGAAGAGGAACTGTCCTGCCTACCTGGAATCTAAGAAAGGAGTTTAAAATTAGCAGAAGATTGAGTGAAGGCGAAGTGACACTATTTTTGGGAACGACTGCAAGTGTTGCAGCTACGGCAATAGGAACCGTAGACTTAGTTTTTAGATAAGGAGTCCTTGTACTTAAAGATTGTCTTTATGTACAGAACTTGAGAAGAAATTTAATTTCTGTTTCTAAACTGTGTGTTGATGGATATATTGTTTATTTTAGTAATATGATTACTGTTAAACGGAATAACAAATTTATCGCATGCGGGGAACTAGAGAACGGTCTCTATGTTCTACATCCTTCTTTGGAAACTAACTTAACCGAAACTACGTCGATCAAAAATCCCAAGAAAAGGAATCGTGATACAGTAAATCCCACGTGCCTCTGGCATTACCGACTTGGCCATATCGGTGTTGACTGAATCACAAGGCTGGTAAAGGATGATCCTTTGGATTTTCTAACCGTAGAAAATCTTCCCACTTGTGAGCCTTGCTTTCAAGGTAAGATGACTAAGCGGCCATTTGACGGTAAGTCTGAAAGATCTGAAGGCACACTTGACCTAATACATACTGATGTATGTGGTCCCCTGAGTGTTAGGACATGGAATCAACATGTGTATTTCATCACATTTACAGATGATTTTTCACGATATGGTTACGTGTACCTAATGAGACACAAGTCTGAATCCTTTGAAAAGTTCAAAGAGTTCAGACAGAAAGTCGAGAAACAGTTAGGGAGAGAAGTTAAGGCCCTTTGATCGGATCGAGGTGGCGAGTATCTCTCTGACGAATTCAGGGACTACTTAAAGGACAATGGGATAGTGTCACAACTAGCTCCTCCTGCTACACCTCAACTCAACGGTGTTTCAGAGAGGAGGAATAGAACCTTGTTAGACATGGTCTGGTCACTTCTCGTACGCTCAGAATAACCCACATCCTTTTGGGGGTATGCATTAGAGACTGCTATCTACGTGCTGAATCGGGTTCCAACCAAATCAGTTCTGAAAACTCCATATGAACTATGGACCGGAAGGAAGCCAAGTGTAAGACACTTGAAGATTTGGGGTTGTCTTGCACACGTTAAAAGAACAAGTGCGGACAAGTTGGAATCCAAAACCAGCCGTTGCCTATTTATAGGCTACCCAAAGGATTTGGTGGGTTATCTATTTTATGACCCAAGTGAGCAGAAAGTGTTCTGCAATCGAAACACCAAATTCTTAGAATCCAAATGCATCCTGGACACCCACCGTCAGGAAATAGTTCTTGATGAGGAGAGCTTAGGAGTAGTGGGAGATGTTCCACAAGTTCTAGGTAGTGACCAACCTAGAAGGTCCACCCGGGTATCCAGACCACTAGTCCGATATGGTTATGACCAGGATAGTTACCTGGTGGAAGCCTTGACTAGTGAAGAGGATCTCGTGACTTACGCGGAAGCTATGTTAGACATAGATTCCCAGAAGTGGGTGGAGGCCATGAGAGCTGAGATGAACTCGATGGAGACCAATGGAGTCTGGACTCTAGTAGATCCGCCCTCTGGGGTAAAAGCAATTGGTTGCAAATGGATCTACAAGAGAAAGAAGGGCCCCGATGGCAAGATTGAGACCTACAAAGCTCGCTTTGTGGCGAAAGGGTATACTCAGAAAGAAGGCATCGATTATGAGGAAACCTTTTCGCCCGTGGCAATGCTTAAATCCATTAGGATCCTGCTAGCTGTAGCAACGTACCATAACTACGAGATATGGCAGATGGATGTCAAAACCGCGTTCCTGAATGGAGATCTTAGTGAAGATATCTACATGCAGCAGCCGCAAGGCTTCATTGCTGCTGGTAAGGAACACATGGTATGTAAACTCAATAGATCCATATATGGACTTAGGCAGGCTTCTAGGAGTTGGAACATCCGTTTTGATTCTGCCGTCAAAACGTTTGACTTCGAGCAGAATCCGGATGAGCCTTGTGTTTACAAGAAGTCCAATGGGGATAAGATCACCTTTTTGGTATTTTACTTGGACGATATCCTACTCATTGGGAATGATGTAGGAATGTTGACTTCGGTCAAGGTATGGCTATCACAGCAGTTCTCCATGAAAGATCTTGGAGAAGCTTCATACATACTAGGTCATCGACTCTATAGAGATAGATCGAAGCGGATAATTGGATTATCCCAAGCTGCTTACATTGACAAAATTGTCAAAAGGTACAGCATGGAGAACTCCAACAAAGGAAATGTTCCTTTCAGACATGGAGTCACTCTCTCCAAGAAGATGTCTCCTAAGACTTCTGAGGAGATTGAGGGCATGAGAGATGTTCCCTATGCCTCAGCCGTAGGGAGCATCATGTATGCCATGCTGTGCACTCGCCTGGACATAGCTCAGGCGGTGAGTGTGGTAAGCAGATTCCAGGCCAACCCAGGCCAGGAGCATTAGATTGATGTGAAGAACATACTTAAATACCTTCGAAGGACAAAAGAGTTTTGTCTGGTATTCGACGGTGGTTCACTACAAGTTCTAGGGTATACCGATGCCGATTTCCAGTCGGATCCAGATGATAGAAAGTCTACATCTGGGTATGTTTTCACGATAGGATCGTGTGTTGTTTGCTGGAAAAGTAGCAAACAGGGGTCCACTACAGACTCCACAACTGAGGCCGAGTACATTGCCGCAAGTGAAGCTGCCAAGGAAGCCATGTGGATGAAGAAATTCATACACGAATTGGGAGTGATTCCGTCCAGCACATCACCCATCTCGTTGTTTTGTGACAACAATGGAGCAATCACCCAGGCTAAAGAGCCTCGGGTTCACTCGAAGTCAAAGCACATTGAGAGGAAGTACCATGTACTACGAGAGATCGTTGGTAGAGGGGACATCCTAATTCAGAAGGTAGCATCAACGGATAATGTGGCAGACCCATTGACTAAGCCACTGACCCAGAAGGTGTTTGAGAAACACGTGGAAAGTATGGGACTCCGGCTTCTACCAGATTGAACCTAAGTGCAAGTGGAAGCTGTTAGACAGTTTTGTATGCCCTTAGCTTCAATCCGATTTGATGTACTTTTGTTATTTAGTGGAAATAAATTAAAGTGCATGTTTGATTCATGTTGTTTGGTATAATTCTGTGTAAGACCCTAAAACTGGACACTTATAGAGACTTGTGTTAGTTTTAAATGTTCACAACCATTGGATAAGTCTGGGGAGATTTATCCTGCCAAGGCTAATACTGGTGTGCCACCAAGTGTTGGGATGGCCTGTCTCAGCCACCAGGGTAAGACCCAAGGCACATGCAGTATGGGATTACTTGAATCCTTGAACCGGACCAGATTTCCAATATTGCCCTGGACCTTGGAGACAGATGGACAAAACTAGAAAGTTACACCTGACCCCTAGACTTGATTGTGACACTTCACTAGGTGTCGGATCGGGCTGTCTTTGATATGTTAATCAGTGAGATCCTTAGCGGGGATCAAAACCTGGGTATGTTGGGACAGTCCGAGAATTCATCTGAGTGGGTGATCATAGTGACAGGATCAGCCCCTTTGTCGGACAAGGGTAATGATCGGGAAAGGCACTCTCTCTGATGGAAACCAAACTGCCGGCAGTTGATTTCAATCGCTGGAATTTTGTTTTGCAATATATATATATATATATATATATGTATATGTACGGTTTCAAAATGTTTGCAAATGGTTTTAATTCCCGGGATCCATGTGAGTAGAGAGTGCGGCACTATTCCTTGCAGCCGAGGGAGAGGTCCTCTCTTGTCGGGCAGTGCTTGATCATTAAGGGCTGAGAGGTTAAGTGTAAGACCATTTAGGATAGTATCTGATGGGCTAATCTTGCACCTGCCCACAGTCCCTGGGTTTTTATAAGATGGCTTGGCCTAGGGACCACTTAAGACTGTGAAACATTAAGCGGCGTGAAGTTCCGATGGGTCGGCGGAGGGGTGCGAGGTCTATGGTCAGTCCGACGATCTTGCCTCTTGTGGTCTTTGTCCGACCTCTTGGATTTTCGCTCGTCATTCTCTCTCCTTTTTCTGTTGGGCTTCTCATCCTCGTCTTTGAGCTGCGCCTGGGCCTCTTCAGCGTTGATATACTTCTGCGTGCGGCTCATTAGCGTGGACAACGTTTGAGGAGGATTCTTCGAGATGGAGAAGTGGAATGGGGAAGGGCGGAGTCCGTGTTGTGTGGCCTTCACCGCAACTGATTAATTCAAGTCTTTGACTCGAAGTGCTTCTTTGTTGAACCTCGCCAGGTAATCTCTAAGGGACTTCGTCTTCCTCTGTCGGACTTGCATAAGGCTGGCCAAGGTTTTCCAATGCTTCTGACTAGCCGTGAACTGTGCCAGGAACTAGTTCTCCAGTTGAGCCCATGACGCTACAGACCTCGGTAGCAGGGAGGAGTACCATGCTAAGGCTGAGCCTTGCAGCGTGGTTATAGGGGTTTTACACATCAATCCCTCCGGTGCACCATGTAGCATCATCTGGGCTTTGAGTGCCGCGACATGGTTGAAAGGGTCAGAGTTCCCATCGTACTTGTCGAATTGGGGGGCTTTCCATCTGATAAGGGGTACCTCGTCCACTATGTTGATATGCGCGGTGGCCTGCACAGATTGGTTTACGGTGGGAATTGCACTCTTATGGGTGGAGGTGTGCTCTAACTCTTCCAAACATTGTCAGATCTTTATTGTCTGGGACTACAATGTCTATGGCCTCCCTTTTGGGTTGTGTAAGGTGATCCTTGACCGAGCTTGACTCGGCAATTGAAACTACGAAGAGCGGCATCCTTTTGCCGAGCCTTTCTTTAGCGGGGATGCGCACTGACTGGCAGTGGCGGCGGGCCTTTGGGTCATGTCTTGCCTCATATGCTTGGACCACTCTCCCCTTATGTCTGACCGACGCATTTTGGGGTCCTCGGTCCGAGGATCGTCCTTCATGCGTGCCGGGGGGTGAGGGGGGACCGCCCGATTGGGTGACACGACAGACCCTAGTGTTTGCATGAATTTGAAGATTTTATCAACCTTTTCCTACATGGCTCGGAACTGTCTTGGATCTACTACGGTCGAAGGTTGCGGAACTTCTTGGTTCTCCCGAGACGGGGAATGGCTAGTTGCTCGTTCAGACTGGTTTTTAGGCATCTTAGTCGCTTCCTTGATTGCACGGCGAGGAATGAGATTTTCAGGAAAGGCTTTCTGTGCCATTCCCACAGACGACGCCAATCTGATGCTGCTCAATCCGAGGTGGTCCATGAACCGAGGAGGGCAATCAAATAGTCCTTGCTGGTAGGGTGGGGCCGAGCTACAATGACGAGGCTGTGCTTCAAGACCTGTGATTAAGGAAACAAAAGTCAGAGGCCTTTGGAGCTACCCCCGGGTAAGAAATCCGACACTCAAGTCAGTAGGAGGTGATAGGAGAGTCGGGCCGAGCTATAAGGATGCCGTACCGAGCTAAGTAGCGGTATAGGTCTCAGAAGTTGGATCCCTTACTTCGAGCATGGAGTACCTTTTTATAGACGAAGATCCGTGTGTTGGTCAGACTGGGCTTCCGAGGTTGTCGGGATGAAGTTAGCTGCCGAGGTATTCGGGATAGAGTCCCATTCCCTAGCAGAATTGTCTTCCTTACTTCTCTTTACCCGTAGTTGTGCTCATCCATATGACGTATAGTTGATGTGGATGGAATGATAAGATGGGATTCCACAGTAATAGCGTAACTTGGTCAAGCTAGCCCGTTGTGGCCTGGCTAGGCCATCGGCCAAGTTATGCTGATCCGGCCAAGTTAGAATGACATGGCAGGGCAATAGTTGGGTGGCCACTTGTCTTGCAGGGCCAGCTCAGTCATGACCCGAACAAAAGGATTCCTCATGTTTGAGAGTTCAGGATCAAGAATGTGCTCAGATTTCTTCCATTGCTTTTGATTGTTTTAGGGTAGTTCTAGAGTGAAAGAGAAGAGGATTCCTGAGTATCAAGTGTGCTGGGTTTACAGATCTTAGGAGGGGAGACGAGTTTCGAAATCTACTTACAAGATTACAGAAGAGTACCTACTTCTGGCTCCCCCAAAGTAGAGACTCTTGGTGTGATCTATAGGAGGAAGACTGTGTACAGGGCTGCTTTGAAGGAGGAAACCAAGGATTGTAAAATTGGTGGACCTCCAGGAAGCCACAAATTAAAAAGATCAATGGAAGCGCTAACCGATAAGCTATTGTTTGTGGAATGAATGCTTACAAACTGAATGCTTTGATATTTTACTCATGGGGTGCAACGCTTAAAGATAAAGGTGGATTTCCTTCAAGTTATTGGTCCTAAAAATGTGTTTCTGTATTTTAGAATTTCTTTCGTTATGATAATCCTGTTAGCATTACCATTTAATTGCACAAATTATAAATTTCCATGCAGGAATTTGCAATGAAGTATGAACTTTATTTTGTAGTGCCTTTATAAAGGACCGGTTACTGCACAAATATATCTTATTTTACTATGGTCACATAGGGCTCAAATGATATAATACACATAAATGCATCAACAATTTAAGTCATGGTTTTCAAAATCGGACTGGATCGGACGGTCGAATCGGAAAAACTGGGACCGGTTCTGTTTTATTCTAGAGTTATTATTTTGCCAAAAAGCATTGATTTAGTCAGCAAATCGCTGATCCGGGCAGTCGAACCATTCAAACCGTCTAACTGTTTTTTATTTATTTTTTAAATTTTTTTGTCAAAATGGGTCATCTGTTCGGTTCGAATGGTCAGACTGTTCAACCCGATAACTGAACCCCTGACTAGTTCATTGTCCGATTCAATTTTAAAAACCTTGATGTATGTTTGAACTAAACTGTTTAAAAGCAGCTGGTTTACTCCATTACACAGTGTAATGGTAAAATCATGGGTTAGAAAGCATGAGAAAGCGAATTTATATCCAAGAGCTTCCATCTTGTGCAAGAAAAATGCCAAAGATTGGGACTTTATCTAGTCTACACCCTTTCCAACACTCAATATAACATTGGGTAATGATCTTAGCATAGAAGCTGGTCTATTCCTTACTGGTGTAAGTTCATTATTGTTAAGGTTATAGCCCATGTCCATGTAAGTTCATTATTGACTTATAGCCCATGTCCATGGCTGTCAAATGAGATGAAATTCTCTATTAAATAATGGAGATTTACAATTACAGTAATAATAGCCACACCAAAACCTTATAAGCCAATACACTTACCATTATAGCTCCCCTACTTTTCACAGCCTCTCTTGCTTTGTTTGTAAGATACTAACTGTGCGATGCATGGACAGCTTTTTAAAAAAATATATTTTAAAGGGAAAAAATGAAAGTAACAATAGTTCACCAAAATTTGTATATATTTCTAATTCTTTACATATAAGATAGTATAAACAATAGTTTTTTTTTCCTTTTTAGTTATTGAGCCTCGAACTTACTCCTTTTTGATGTAGCAAAAAAATGTGCTTAATATGAGATTAATAATCAAATTGAAAAAAAAAATCAAAATTAAAGTGACGAAGATGACCAAAGGCAGGCTTGTGTTAAGTGCTTTTTATTGTTTAACCAAAAGAATTTGTGAAACAAATTTACATTAAATTAATAAAATAATAGAAATAAACCTAATAATCGATAGAAAGGAGAAATGATTTCTTTATTTGGACTCTAAATTATATAAGAAGAAAATTGGTTCACCCCATGTATTGGTAGGAAAATTTGGATTTTGACATTAGTTTGGATCAAATCTAGGGTTCATATTTAAGTTGACCCTTAGCCTAACTTAGTCCATCTAATTAAGACCCCTACTTTATTAGATAGAACCAAAAGGGATTAAAAGAGATTTAAGAGGAAAAAAGGGATTTGATGGAGAAGGGAGATGTTATAAACATTGACTATTAATGTGAGAGAGAAGAATGGTGTTATTAGAGAGTAAATATGGATTTTATAAGAGACAATGAAAACCCATGAAGATTTTAATTTTGCCTTGTTATATTTTTAATGATTTCATTAGAAAAAAATATGCACATGTGCAGGAATAGTGAATAAGAGAAGGCAAATGTAAGCTTTGTGGTGAGAGGACCCCTTACCTCCCCTTTTTTTCTATATATATATATTTGTGAAATCAGGCCACTTGAATCTGCAATATCAGCCCAATGTGATATGTGATACTCACCTATTGTGCGTCCAAGTGACTTGTAATATCAATTTCATCTATGATTCCTTTGGCATAAGAGTCTAATACTATACATACCTTGAAAGAATGATCGGGTAGCAATGGAAATAGGATTTGGTCAGAGAGAAATTGACTAAGCTGAAACCACAAAATAGAGACTTTTAGCATTAGCCTATGTAACGACTAACCTATCGAATGATTATTGTAGTTGCTTACTTGAACATAGATTATTGTTAAGCAAAACTCGAACATAATTCTATTAATGCATCAATTAACAGAATATAATTCTGTGTTTTGGCCAATGACCAATTGGAGCAAGACAGGCTGCAGACATGCCAGAGTTGCACAATAAAACTCACCCATGATCCTGAGATCCCCATCCATCTCAAATTTTCTACATCATGTTCCCTATGATCATATCTGGCCAGAATTGGTTAATTTGTTTATTATGGTTTGTGGGTTGATGATCCTTTCGCTTGAGACAAATATGGAAATAATTATTTACATTTTATTAGATTAGAAAATAGGAATTAGGTTCTAACAGCAAGAACAATAAAATAGGAATTAGGTTATAACAGCAAGAACAATATGGATGGCCGAACCCTACAGGAAGGTTGGGCAAAATTTCAAAAATTTATTTACTCCCATCCGGGAATCCTATTCTCAATTTTTAAACTACACTTTCAAGGTTCATTCTTGTAATCGAATCGGACCAAATCTGAAACCAAAATAAGGGAGAGATACACCTAATACGGAATCCACGCATGAATGCTCCTCCCAACGTAGGTGTTCACGCCTAAAGAGAGTACCAAATCCTTCCTCCACTAAAGATGACACAACTTAGGGTGAGGCAGGATTAGCTGGTAGTTCTTCACCAAGAACTAGTGATTCTTCAGCAAGAATCGAATGGGACAGTGAGCACAACTTCTAGATTGTTTCTTCTGGCAAGAAACAATATCAAGATCAAATCTTGATCCAATCCAAGAATTGGAGATCGAATAGGGTGGGGCGGCAAGAGCAGGAAAAAAAAGAGTAGAAGGAAAGAGCAGTCTAACTGTGTTGTCTTCTCTTTATATTCAGCGAATATGTCTTTGGAGGTTCACCCTACCCTCTTATTTATAGCCTTAAAGAGAAAATTTCCTAATCCCATTAGGAGTTTCCTAATCCAAATCTTTTATTTGGATCTGAACTCTTTAAATGATAAGGATAATCCTTTATCTTATCTGCAGATAAAGATCAGCCTTCATAATCAAATTAGGAGTTCTTTTGATCCAAATCTTTATTTGGGTCTGGACTCTTTAAGTGGATAAGGATAATCCCTTATCTTATCTGTTGATCCAAATCCCAGATCTGCCCCTATTTAATTATTCTAATTAACCCAGTTCGAAATGGGCTTTTAGGCCCATTAAGCTTTCAGGCTCACTTCCACTTTAATGTTGCCTAGCTTGGCTCTCTTTGTATGGCGTGAGACCCTATCATTGATCTACACATCAGCCACATGGGTTCAGCTTAGTCTCAGTTACAATGCTTAGCCGAATTCACTGCTGAATGCAGTGAACCCCTGAGTTCATCACCATGGGCTTTTAATGGGCCTAACATTTACACTAAATGGTCCTTAGGTCCAGCCATCTTATGAAAGCCCAAGGACTATGGGCAGATGCTAGATTTGCCCATCAGGTATAATCCTCAACGGTCTTACACTTAACCTCTCAGCCCATAATGATCAAACACTGCCTGACAAGAGAGGACCTCTCCCTTGGCTGCAAGGTGCAGTGTTGTACTCTCCACTCACATGGATCCCGGGAATTAAAACCTTTTGCAAACATTTTGAAACCATAATATATATATATATATATATATATATATATATATATATAGATATATGTGTGTGTGTGTGTATTTCAAACATTTTGAAACCATAATATATATATATATATATGTGTGTGTGTGTGTGTGTGTGTGTATCTCTATATAAATATATTTTCCAAAACAAATTTCAACGGTTGAAATCAATTACTAGCAGTTTAGGTTTCCATCAGAGAGAGTGCATCCCCGATCATTCACTTTGTCTGACAAAGGGGTTGATCTTATCACTATGATCACCCACTCAGATGAATTCTCGGACTGTCCTAACATACCCAGGTTTTGACCCCCTCTAAGGATCTCACTGATTGGCATATCAAAGACACCCCCTCTAAGGGTCAAGTGTAATATCCAGTTTTCCCATCTATCTCCAAGGTCTAGGGCAATACTGGAATTTTGGTCCGGTTCAGGGTTTCAAGAAAACTCACACTACATGTACCTCAGGTCTCACCCTAGCAACTGAGACAAGCCATCCCAACCAACTTGGCGGTACATCAGTGTCAGCCTTGGCAGGATAAATCTCCCCAAATCTATCCAACGGCTGTGAAGATTCTAAACTAACACGAGTCTCATATGTGTCCAGTTTAAGGGTATTACATAGAAACATACCACAATAACATGAATAAAAGATGTACTTTATTCATTTACAATATATGTCATAATGTACATCATGCTGATTGGAGCTAAGGGCATACACTGTCTAACATTGTGTGCTTAGTGAATAATGATTTTTTAGCTTAGATGTTGGTTTGTTCCTTACTTGTATAAGTTTATTATTGTTAAAGTTCTTAGAAACCCAGCAATAAGATAACAATTGGAATGTAGAGAAAGTAGAAGGAACATGCAAAAACATAGCACACATATAAATTTACATTGTTTGATGTACAAACTATGTTCAGAGGCCTTATAGAAGATGAAGTCCACTATTCAATAATGGAGAATTACAATTATAGTATTTCTAGCCACTCACCAAAACCCTAGCTCCCAATACAACTTATGTTGTAACTTCCTTCTTCTCCCAACCTCTCTTGCCTATTACTTGACCCCCAAGATACAAGATGTCTTTCTTTTTAAGATACAATGCTATTTATAATTATAAAATCCTAAACTAGGTTGGTCCTTTGACACTATTAAGAATCAGATCTCGTATGTCTTGTGATATTTACCTAATGTGATGTGATACCCAAGTATAACAAACTCAATTGTGATTTCCTTAACACAAAGAATTTAATACTTCGGGGGTTCACCCTCCCCCCCTCCCCCCACTTGAACCCAAGTCAATATAAAATTTTGCCTTTGAGTTTTTCTCAATTTGTTTTTGGATCAGGTCATACAACATTGCAATGAAACTGGATTCAAGGCACCAACACAACAATTATCACAAAGATATTAGTTTTTGTGGAACACTATCATTTAAAAGATGTATGTGGAGAGCAAATTCAACATTAGCTCCTGAGATGGACAGAGAGGAGGGGATTGAGTCAAGAGTGGCAAACAATGTTAGGGTAGCAAAGCTGTTAGGGCTGTCTTTCTTGGGTGGAGAGTTTGTCGGGAGTGAGGCATTTTGGAGGTTAGCAAAAGAAAATGCAATGGAAAGAAAAATGGTTCAGTTGAGTTTAGGGATGGAATTCATGGGAATTTTAGGGTATCCGACCTATCCCGAATCTAATAGGACCCGTTTATCAAAACCTTATGAAGTCTAGGATGGGCTTGGGATTTTATATTAAAACCCTATAGGGTTTGGGTTTTGACCTTGGGTACCCAGTATCTGAACCCAATTATACTTAACGCGGGTGCCTGCTCTTGATACCCGATCATAAATCCATTTCTCTCTCTTTCTCTCTCTTTCATGGTATATATATGTGTATATATCCCATTATAATCATCTTTTGCACTAGAATAGCACACTATTTCTTTTTAAAAAGGGCATCACATTTTACTCAGGTGATGTAAAATCGAGTGCAAGGTTTAAAGTATTAAAAAACACAAAGAATATTTGGTGTAGTGTGATTTGGTCACTCCCTGTTGGAAGGCAGCTCGGGCGTCGGTTTCCTACGTTGTTGGCACTTCGATGCTTAAGCTAGCGATGAGTTTATGTAGAGAGCTTGGTTGCATTGAATGCTAAAGAGAGAGCTAAATCGTGTGTACCTTGTAAGGTAGGGGCGATGCCTTTATATAGGCGAGCTGTCGTGGGCCTCATGAAACATATTCGAGATCACTGGCCGACGAACCCAGAATCCATTTCGTACCCTAAGATGGACTTTGTGTGAGCTGATAAGCCTTATTTGAGTTTCTCCAGTCTGGGCGGGATAAGGATAAAGTCTGCTGACATGTGGCGTGATCCCGAAGAGATCGGAGATAGCTGACTTGCTTCTAGAAGAGGGATACGTGGCACCTCGGTAGGTCAGTGTCCACGAACAGCTTGGGACCCCGGTCTTAGTTGACTGACCCAAGGTGCTCGAGGTGACTTGGACTATTGATGTGCTCGAGAAGGTTAACGTGTTGTCTAGTCGATGGGTTGCTCCACTACGTGTCATCATATTACAGGTCGGGCCAAATTATCCCTCATCAATTGTCCCCACCCCCGAGCCTGAGGTGATCGACTCGGGGCGGGAGTTTTTGAGGAGCTAGAGAGCCGAACCACTTCGGTCCCACCTAGTTGTCTGCCGAGGAGATTTGCACTCTGGCTACTCGATATAGATTCCCTGATTTCTATGGCTACTCCCTTCCCCCTAGTGGCTTTCCTTGGGATCACAATGATAACGAGATAGCTGTCTTCACCGAGGCCCTAAAGGCCAAGCTCCGTTTTCCTCTTCATCCATTAATTCTTGTTGTGCTACAATATTATGATATCACCATCGATTAGTTGCACCCAAACTCCGTCTGTACCCTAGTTGGTATGATCTCTCTTTTCTTCGACTTCGGTCTCCCACTTGACATAAAATCCGTTGCCGCCCTTTGCCGAATCAAGCAAAATCCTATCAATGCCCTAGACAAGTTTAGCTACTACTTGTCACACCCAAGGTTCAAACTATCGATACGATATGCATATCGGCAGTATTGTATCGGTACTTAGAAATGCCCAAAACTCTTTTTTTATCTTTTTTTTTTCAAATTTTGGTTTTTTTGGAAGATAAAAACATGTTTTTATAATTAAAAAAATTGGGGTTCCAAAACACTTGGAAATAGGCATTTAAGAGCGTATCTTTTTCAAAAGATACGATACGATATCATATTGGTACTTTAAACCATGGTCATACCATTCTCGGTATAAACTTCTCCATGACTTCCCCTTTAAGGTCCCGACCTGGAAGAGTAGGTACTTCTTTCTTGCTTAGTTTGGAGGTTGGCCTCTTTCGATGCAAGACCTGGTAGAACGCGACCTGAAGTTGGATGATTACTTGGCCGAGAAGAAGCTAATTCAGGTTGGGCTAAGTCCTCAGGTAGGTTGTTGTTTTGGGCCCGGGTTGTTCAATTTCTTTGCTTTCTATTGTCTTATCTAAATTTTGAGCTACAAATGCAAGTGACATGTCGGGTATTGAGACCTCGGGTTTCCTTGATGACATGAGGAAGAAGAAGAAGAGGAGGGTGTCTCACAAGGACGCTCCTCGGTCATCTAACAAGGCACCTCAGACATCCATCTCTGAGTCGACTATACCATCCACAACCGAAGTGGTTCCAGTTGTGGACCTAGTCGAGAACGATCCGGTGGGGAGGCCATCTAACCAGCCTAAGTTGGCCCAGTTGACGAAAGTTCGTCCTCTTCAACCCGGGGCCAGATCTACGGAGGAGGCCCCCAAGGAAAGCCGATCTATTCTCGACTTCTAGACCACCCTCATCAAGAGAAAATAGGCTGTCTTCCCTGAGGAAGTGGGGACCATGTCCGAGCTTCAGTCTCTAGAGCTTAGTGCCAAGGGCATGAGCTGTCTTATGCTGGTAAACTTCTGAAATCTTTGTTGCATTGCCCCTGAAATACTTCTTTATACATTGCTAAACTGTTTCTTTACAGGCGAACTCTGTGGTCCACTCCTTGGTCAAGCAGTCCGAGCGACATCTGGTGCAGGATGAAAGTGCCGAGGCAACGTCAAAGGAGTACCAGTCTCGAGTGGACGTGTGGTGGATTGTGTTGACAATTGAAAAATGACCTAGCCTTCAAGCACAATCACGTTGGTGAACTAGAGCTTCGTTGTGCGAGGCTCGAGAAAGAACTGAAGGAGGAGACTTGCTTTGCTAAACGTGAAGTTTAGCTTCTTGTCAAGGTTCAGGCCGCCAGTGTCTAAGTTGTGGAAGAGTTCAAGACTTCACTAGGCTATTTGAAAGAGAGAAAAGACTTCAGCATTGCAGCCTTCTTCTAGGGCTTCAAACTCTGTTGGATGTTGGTGAAGACGGACTACCTTGAACTCGACCTCACGCCTATCAAATCTTCATCTTGCACTAAGGAGATGTCTGAATAGGTCGACTTAGAGCTGGATTTTGAGGAGGAGGAAGACATGGCCTATGAGGATGTTGGGGAAGAGACCGACGAGGATGCTACCGATGAGGAGATGGTCGAGGAGGATGCCACTAAGGAGGGTGCTGTCACCGAGGAAGGTACTGCTGCTGCTAGTAGAGGTAAATCCATAAGCTCCTATCTTTCCATGAAATCAGCAAAACCCCTCATGCCCCTGTTAGGTCTAGTACTTCCCTTTTTCTCATAAAGAAAGCAAACAGTGTTGAAGTACACTCCTACCACCCAAGGCTTATCCCACTCCTCTTTTACAGAATTGAGATCTACCCATAATTATGCTCTTAGGCTATATTATATTCGGGTCATAAACAAATGGTGAAACAAAACCTCACCCAATGTCAACCATGAATTGCTAGAGTGAAATAGAGAAATGTCCAAGGTTCAAAGTATCGATACGAAACTCTTTTTTTTTTAGTTTTTTTTTTCAAATTTTGTTTTTTTGGGAAGCTAATAACATGTTTTTTATTATTAAAAAAAGTTGGGGTTCCGAAATACCCGAAAACAAGCGTTTCGGAGCGTATCTTTTGAAAAAGATATGATACGATATGCCTGATACAGGGCGTATCATATCGATACTTTAAACCATGGAAACATCCTATCTTCTTGCCATTCCCCACCATAGAATTAGGGTCCCAAATAACTACCAAACCTCCTGCAGTTCATTTTGCTGGAAAAGTTTCCCAATCATAGTTACGCTCGCCCCAAACATTCCTTATTGTTTAAGAATCCAAGGCCTTGTTTGGAAAATCTTTTTGAAAGATCTGATGGGCTTTTAGAAGCTCAACAGACCAAAAACGGTCTTTTTTTGTTTGGCTAGTAAAAGACCACTAGACTAGAAGACAAAACTCCAAAAAGACCGTAAAATCCCAATGTGGTCTAGATTTAATAAGCTACAAGTGAAGCTTATAGTCTTTTTGGGCTTCCTAGTTTTCCGATGTGTCTGAAAAATTCCAAAAGGATCGATTGAAACTCCCGATACGTCTACACCAATGACTAAGCTTGACACAGGTACGTTCTTCTCATTTTCTCTTCTTCTTCTTCTACTAATTGAAACGAGTTGCAGCGGCAGGAGGGAGAAGAGGAAGGAAATGGTTTGGATGAGGGTGATTTCTACCCAATCTGCCACTACAACAAGTTGCAGCGGCAATGACAGAACAAGGGAAGGGATGTCAGATGAAGAGGAAGAAGAAGAAGAAGAAGAAGAAGAAGAAGAAGAAAAATATATATATAGAGAGAGAGCGAGAGATCGGCAAAAGAGTCGGAGCCAGGTTTAGATCTATCGTCGCTGCAATTTGTAGTGGCGGTGACAAAACGGAGGGAGAGAGAGAAATGGGGGAGAGGGGAAGAAGAAGAAGAAGAAGAAGAAACATATATACAGAGGGAGAGAGAGAGAGATCGATAGAAGAGTCGGAGCCGGTTTAGATCTATTGCCGCTGCAATTTGCAGCCGCGATGACGAAACGGAGGGAGAGAGAGAAATGGGGGAGAGGGGAAGAAAAAGAAGAAGAAGAAGAGAGTGGGGGAGGAAGGCCGGAGGTGGAGATCGATCTGGGTTCACCGCTGCTTGTGCTTTGTTTTTCGTTCGAAGGAGGCAAGTAATGAATAGCGTATCCTTGAATGAAAAACTTAGGAGTTTTATAGGTAGGGTTAAGGGTAGTTTTGTAAATTCGGGGAAATTTAAGGGCACTTTTGTAATTTTGGAAATTTTGTGGCATTTTGGTAATGTTCAGTAAACTTGGTTAAACCGGGTCCAGGGGTTGAACCAAGTTTCCGATCAATGGTGGGTGGTTTTGGGTCAAAAAATGGAGGGTTGAGATGGGTCTAACCATAGAAAATGGGTTTGTGTGTGTGGACCCATGAGATTGGCCGAAATATAATCTTTTTAGATGGAAGGGTAAATGAGGGTATTTTTTACTGAAATTTCACAAGGTGGGGTTTTTGGACATTTTGAATTGATCGGTAGGGTCAGATTCACCCGACTGGGACTGTATTGGGAAGATCAGGAAAGGGCTTGGTTTGGCTAATCTAGAGCCTCGAAATAGAATCTATGTGTGATCGAGAAGCAAATTGAGAAAAAATCCTATTATGTTTAAGAGAGATCAAGAGTGTTTGATCGGGAATCTAGGGAGAATTGGGGTTTAGGTGGCAAAACGAGAAAAAATCAGGTGTTGACACTTGTTGGCGTGGAACACCAGTTGTTATAAAATGCATTGATTCTTCCATCTCTTTCAAATGATCGAATAGCGATGTAAGATACTATTTGATGCAATAGTTCCCTAATCAGTAAAGCATTCTTAAACTTTGACATGTATGTTGGGGGAGTCCAAATCTGCTACCGTGTTAGTGCAAGCATGTACAATCCTCTAAATCGCATTCCTTTGTACTGCTATGTTCCCAAAGGATATACCTTCCAAGAGAGATGCCATAAACCCTAAACAAGGTTAGTAGTGGTGGCAACAATGTTATTAAAGACCCTCACCTATAACAAGGATTCTATAGTTACAAAGATGAGTTCCTTCAAGGACAATCTATTTTTTCTTTAATAAATTCTTCTTTTCTATGTAATTTTTTTCTTGCCAAATTCTGTGTCATGGTCCAAAATAGATCATGTTTAGAGAGTGATGCATATATGGAAAAAAGGATTTTAATATTTCAATGATTATCAATAAATCTTTTTTTTATGGATTTGAGTTCTTAGAAATTAAAAGATAAACTTGAGGTATAAATCAATAGTTTTGCATAGGTGAATGTGTAAGTGGGACCTATAGGTGTTATTTTGCACAAATAAAAGTGTGTGGGGCCCATAAGTTCTAAATGTACATTTGGATGTATCAATTGGTCCACCCATGACATTTCATAGTTGCATTTTCATTTAGATGTTCAACACTTGTTTGTTGTGCTATGTATGCTTACCAAACCGTCTTTTTTTTCTTTTTAGCTTTTAAGATCTATTAAAAAATTGCAACCAAACAGTCTTTGGATTTTAAAGGTCTACCTATGAAAGCTAGTCAGTCTTTTAAGGTCTTGAGCTTTTTAAAGATCTTCTTAAAATGACTTGCCAAATGCCTCCCAAGACTTTCATTTTGGTTTCCCGTAAACAAAGAATGTCCGCCTTCCACTTCTTTATATGTGCCCCTGCCACCATGCTCCTATGCCCAGAATTGAGGCCTCTAATGTTCTATGAGATTTATCTTCATTTTACTTAAACACTTTGGTGTGTGTGTATATATATATATATATATATATATATATATATACTACTTATAAAAGTGCGAATGAGGAGGTATTGACTTATGGAATTTTTCTTTACTAAAACACCCCTCATTTTGAATTTAGTTTATCTCCATTGAAAGGGTAGAAAATGTAAGTAAAAGAATACCATTAAGTACATTCAATTACCTCTCATTAAGTCTCACATTTAAGTTATTAAATAAATCACATTCTCTCTCATTAAATCCAACATTTATACTTTTGTCTATCATCATTAAATTCGACTAATAAATCCATACACAATAATTATTAATAGAATGAAATTTTATATTTTTAAAATAAACATAGAAATGAAATCATATTTTTTATCTAGGTGGTGGGTAAGTAATTCGATCATTTAGGTCAAATGGATAATTTTATGATATCATAAATAAATAATATAAATTTAGAAATATAAAAAATACTTTTGTTTATCATCATTAAATTCCACTAATAAATCCATATACAATAATTATTAATAAAATGATTTTTTTTATTTTTAAAATAAGCGTAGAAATGAAATCATATTTTCCATATGGATGGTGGGTAAGTACTTCAACCATTTGGGTCAAATGGATAATTTCATGATGTCATAAACAAATAATACAAATTTAGAAATATAAAAAATACAAAGGTATAGAAAAAAGGAAATTTTAAAAAAATTGGACACGTTTCTATTATTATATATTTGTCAAATTAAGAAATAAGTATGATAAAATAGACATGATTTTATTAATGATGGACATCAAATATACAACTTAAAATCAATGGGAAATTAAACCATCTTTCTATTTAGGAGGTGGGTTAGTGGTTCAACCTTTTAGGTCAAATAGGTTAACCCATGATGTATAATTTAAAATATTTTTTTTAAAATAGAATAGTACAAAAAATGAAACAAATTTGGGCACATCTATAATATTATATACTAATAATATAAACAAAAATAAGTATCATAAACAATAATTATTTTATTAATGATATAAATGAAATGCAAAATTTAAAACCATTTTGGAAATGGAACCAATTCCATATCTAGATGATAGGTAGGTCAATGATCTAACATTCTGGGTTAAATGGGTCAATCTATGATCTGATAACTAAGTAATGAATATTATATATCCACCATATATATATATATATACTCAAAGAAAAATATAAGCTTTATATAAAGCATTTTGATACAATTCTATTGTTATATATTCACCATATTAAACAAAAATAAATGTGAGAATAAGAATTACTTTTATCAATGATGAAAATGGAATACATGATTTAAAATCAACCAAAAAAGCAAAATGGTTTTTCCATCCAAGTGGTGGGTTAGTGGTACAACAATCCATGTCAAATGGATCAACACATGATGTTATTGTTTAATAATAAAATACATAAAATTCTTGAAAATGTAGAAATTTGTCAATAATTTTGGGTACATTCTATAATAATATTATATATTCATCATATAAAAAGTGTGATTAATGAAAATTATTCTCATTAATGATAGAAATGGGATAAAAGTTAAGATAAAAAATAAAGAGCATTAACGTCTAACACATGACCCAACTAACCATGTCAAATAGTTCAATAATTTAATTAGTTAGGTCATCGTAGGCAAGCGGTTTGGTAGGGATGCAAACGGATTAGATCAAATTTGAATCAGGGTATATTCAAATCTGATATGATCCAAAGATTTGATCGTATCTCATAAATATTGATTCAAATTCGAATCTGATCAAGATGTTAGATATTAGAATCTCATACGATCCAATTTAATTTAAAAAATAATAAATTATTAAAAGAAAAAGAAAATATAACAGTTGAAATAAAAAACAAAAAAATATAAATATTTTTTCAACTATTTCCATCATTAAAAAGTTTACAAAATTGCAACATAAATAACATTATTATAAATAAATAATAAATAACATGTACATTATATATATAGGGTCTGACTATGATATGGAAAACCATATCATATCTAAAACTTCTACTACTGCCACGTATACGACAGTTACCGGATTTATTTAAATAACCGGTAATTACTATTTTATATATTAATTAAAATTTAAAACATTGTTTAACCTATCCGTTAACTGAATCTTCCGTTTTCCCATTCTTTATCTTCTTCCGGTTCCCTACTCTGTTCAAACTTCTCCCTCTGGAAATCGTAAATCCATAGATCACAATGCATTCAATCAGCAGCAAGAGGTTATTCATCTCCCTCACTCTCAATCACAGGTATTTTCTTCTTCTTCTTCTTCATCTTCTTCTTCTTCTTCTTCTTCATATTTTCTACAATCAATTCCATATTTTAGTAAATAACCTCACTAAACATCTCCCTAACAGTCGATTCCATATTTTCTGCAATCACTAAACATCTCCCTAATAGTCAATTCCGCAATCACTAAACATCTTCCTAACAATCGATTCCATATTTTCTGCAATCCAACAGGTGGCAGTCGATTCCATATTTTCTGAAATCAAACAGCCACTTGTTACAGGCTAGAAGTTTGCTACAAAAATATCTTGCTCTGGCTAATTATAGAAAGCTAGGTATTTGCATTTTTTGTCAAAAAATAGTGTGGCTTCTTGATTCCTGTGGGTATATATTAAGGAATAAAGTAAAATAGAAAAAAAAAAAGGGGAAGAAGAGTTCCATCTTCATCTTTCTACCATACGGCATAAACAAATGACAAATCCATGATCACCTGCAAAACAAATATGGCACAGAAGGGAGAAATTTACTGTTTATAAAACCAAATCCTTTAAAAAGAACAGTGACATATAACCTTTTCAGAGAATATCACAAGTAAGATGGAAGGCTTAAAATGCATTACCTATACAAGGATGCTAGCTCATGTTATGATGCTTCACATGGACATGCTATGATGCTAGCTCATGTTATGATTCTTCACATTGGACCAAAAGCTATTAAACTCAAACAATAATCCAATTCTGATAAGGAACTATTGCTTTTTCAAAACAATAATATTCCTTGATTAATACAACTGCTTGCAGTCCTCTCTCTCTCTCTACATCTCCAATGCAAACGATTTGGTTGGTTTGATTGATTACTATATTAGACGTTCAGTGATTCCATCAACACTATGATGATTGGTTTAATTCAAACTATATTTGTCTTTTATGCATTTCTTTAGTGCAGCTTAAGGGTGAATCAAAAACCAAATCTTATAATTGAAAGCTCAACCAATCCTCCTTTAACTTCCTTACTTAACAATCCAGCTCACTATCCAACAATACCCCCATTGGATTTTAGGAACTAAATCTGGTGTTAAAACGAATCCTCTGTTCTAAGCTTTGAAGCAAAAAAGCTTTATAGCTAGAAGCTTGGTATTCATAAATATTATTTTCTCTCTTGGGAAATAAACCACCAGCCATTGAGGCCTGCATATATCGAAAAAATAAACATACATTAAAGCCCCTGTGGGATTCCACAACCAAGTCTTGGCCACTATGGAGGGAAAACAAAAAAGCAAGAAGTCAGAATATTAAAAGGCTGATTGTGTAAGGTAATTCGAAGTTGATATTGGGATGGCTACAAAGAAGGGAAGCTTAAATGAGGAGTTATAGTAATGAGATAAAAAATTTAGGTGGTTGACTAAGGATATGGAAATGAAATTTCAATGGATCAAGACTGCCAATAATTTGGCTGATATTCTTGCTAAATATGGGGTAGGAAGACAACAATGATTTTGGGCCAAGACAAATTGCTGCAGTGTTCTAGGGTATCCTACTCCACACCAACTCACCAAGAACAAGTATTTTTGCCATATTAGTAGGCCATGTCTGCTACGTTTACCACTACCCTTCACACTAACAGTTTACTAAATCCCCCAAAATTGAAACCAGATATCATTTTCATAGCAGGCTTACCGGTTTCTGAACAAATCCAGCCAGAAAAACTAGAGACACGGTGCTCATTTAGCTACCAATAATTACTTCTCGAGTGAAATATTGTGGGCAAAGAGACATTGTCGAAATGATGTATCCCTTTCAAAGAGACAACGCACTCCCTAATACCCAAATACCCAAGTACATTTACTTGTTTAGCAGCAGAAGCCAACACCATGCAGATATTGCACCATACATACTATATGAATTTTATATCCCCTTCACAAACTCAAACCATAACAATGAAAAAAGTCCATGACCTAAAGGCTAAAGCACAACTGGCCCACATAAGAAGCCTACTTACAATTCACAAACGACTACTGGCAGAAGCAAAATACACATACCCTATGAGTCAGGTAATAACCCTCTTGTTGCAAGTAATACCATCAGGAATTAATGTTTAAACAGATAAGAAACAAAGTATGAATCCCATTTACAAGGCAATATATCAATATCATCAACAGATTGGCTCATGGCAATGAAAACCATGCAAATGCTCCCATACATGTAAATAATGCAAACAGATCAAGATCTAAAGATTGAACCAATCCTTGAAACACCATTCTCATCCAACTTGGGGTTTTGAGAATCACATATGGAATTACCTTCTTAAATTGCCTTTCATAGGTTGTGTTTGGTACCATTACTATTTCAGGCATTTTGACATGAAGCTTATTTGGTTGGTACTTTTACTGACTAGGCATTGAACAAGTTTTGAGTCACTCCGGATCTCCAACTCACAAGACACTACCAGCTTGTATTGCAAACATCTCCCCATGAACAGCTGTAGTGTCTTGTGGGTAGGGATGTGGGAAGAGTTTGTGGTTAGAAGATCCAAGCTCATTTTGAGCAGTATTGTGTTTTGTATGAGCATTGCTACTTAAAATGTTTAAATGAAATGATTATATTCAATGTGGCACCATCCTACTATACTGACTCTCATCCATATGGTCAAATTTAAAAATAAATGCTTTCTGATAAGTTGCTTAATATTACACACATTAATATCTATATCAGATCTAATGGTTCTAGAAGCTTATACCCCACCCCCACCACCACCAAAAAAAAACTTTGTTTTGGAGGCAGGCTTTATGGGTATTCGATGGTATATATCCATCTTTTCTAGTATGTGATGCACCATAATATATTTCCACACTGCCACTTAGGATGCCACCTAAGAGCTAGGTCATTGGACTGTTTCTTCAAATGGTCAGCTGATGGAGGAAACATCAGTGTTTCCCCCAACAGCCCTAAGTTTATGTTTCTAGTAGAAATGTTTTATCACTGTTGTAACTCAAAACAGTATTAACCAAACATAAATTGATATTTAAATTCAAAATGCCTAGGTGATGCTGGTGTTGCAGCATTTCAAGTAGAAACAGCCATGGTACCAAACATCAGCATAGTATATTTACTTAGATTTAGTATGAAAGGTTCACAAAGACCACATGTTCAGCCATTGATCTCAAGTATCCAGTTCAATAGAAACTCAATAGTTCTACTGCACCTAAAAGGTTTCATAATAACTTAATTGAACTCACAAGTGTTTGTGTTGATTTGGAGATCCTTATTGTGGTTGAATATTATGTTACTTGTGATCCTTCATGTGGTGAAACTCTCAACTACCGTTGAATATTGTGGCAGTCAAAACTGCCGCTAAAAGTCCCTAAAACTGCCGCTAGAGATTTTACCGGCAGTCGGAAAACTGCCGCTAAAAGAACTGTCGCTAAAACGTTCTAGCGGCAGTTATAACGGCTGCCGGTATAAATGCTCAACTGCCACTAAAAAGGCTATTAGCGGCAGTCGCGACTGCTGCTAATTCTAATTCGGCTGCCACTAAAAGTATATTTTTAGCAGCAGCCTTGAGCTTCTTTAGCGGCAGTGTAAAAGTATATATTTTTTTTCTAATTTTTTCAAACTACCTGTTTTCTCTATATTCATTTATACCGAAATAAAATACAAAAAATATAAAAAAAAAACATCAATTACAAGATAGTTTGATCAAGATCACAATTCACCCCGAAAATTTTTTATTAATAAATATGAAAAAGAATTTATTGATTGATGTTTGTATTGGGGAGATTTTCTCCTTGGTCATGTACAAAAGTAAATTTATATATGCATTGGAGTGGATTAGTTCAGAATTACAAGATAGTTTGGTCATGTACTTGTAATTGATCATCACCATTATCTACTCTTCTGGCTGGGTTTTGATCAGATGGCTTCCGAGGGTGCTCACCCTTCCCAGAATTAAGACCAGCAGAGTTGACATGTTCCTTGTTACTGACTCAAGAGCCTTGACAATTCTAGTAACAACCTTAGGTGCATCAGCCTGATCCAGGTCCAAGACTCGAAGCATTCCAGTCATGGATTGGAATAGTCCAGCATGATCCAGGAGCATAAGTAGCAGACCCAAGTGCCTTCAGTAAAGCCTTGATGAGCCGCTTCTGGGAGTACAACTGATCATCATCATATCTTGAGAGATCACAACTAACCATAGAATTGTCATCTGCACCACTCAGACCTATGACCCTATGCACTTCTGTTTGTAATCTCTGAGATAGGAGTTCCGCACCACCAAGATCTTTGAACAGGGAAACAACTGCATTACTGTAATCCATGAGCTTTTGTAGAGTTTTTACAGAACATACAAGGTGCATATGAGTAACATTTACATCCTGTAGTAGAGGTAATAGTGTAGGAACCATCCCTGATCCTCTTATAGAATTCCCAGAACTTGAAGAAGATATAACATGAACCAAAGAGTTTGTGACTGCTACACATTCTAATCTTTTGCTTTTGGCAGCCCGGATTTGATCTGCAAGTGAACATTGTCGAATATCAGTTGATTGGTTCTCAATTTTCTAGATAGCCAGAGCCACAATTGCATAATAACCAAAATGATTAATATATTTGAAAGTAAGGAACCTTCTATGATTCAGAATGATATGATAATGGAAGAACTTTGACCAATCAGAACTTCCAGTGAACATTGACGAATACCAGTTGATCTAAGGAGAACATGGCCCATAAATGGAGTTTTTGGTGAACCTAATAAAGTGATTTGACCTAGCCAGGTCAAGGGTGCTAGTTTTCCCCACTCTAGATAGAGAGAAGAAAGTAGATTTTTTTATGTTTTGTAATTCAAATTCTAGACATTAGATATCATACTCAAACTGAAGCCTCCTGATAGATCAATGGAGTCTGCATCTGTTGGTAGGCCTCTTGCATATTTCCATATAATTGTCCCAAGCTTGAGTTCTTACTCATGCTTTTGCGAGCTGTGGCTACAAGCCGGTTATGTAGAAACTGCAGGGTAAGCAGTCCTTGTTAGAATTGAAAAATGTAGTTGTTGGTAGTGGAAAAATAAAAGCATTGAGTCTAACAAAAATAGAACTTTAACCAGGTCCACTTAGAACAACGATTTATTAAAATACATCTCAAACCACACATATTCCTAATTTTCCTTGACAAGATGGGGTATAGAAGGAAAGTGTGATTGAAATGAACCAAGAACCTCATAGCTCAACATACAATACCTTAGTTCAGCTGATGGTTCTGCTACCAGGAGTAGGTATGCTCTTGCACCATGATGGTTGAGTCTCATAGAACAGTTTAGAGTGACTACTGATAAATTAAAAAAAAAAAAAAAACAGTGCTTTGGGATGCCTTACTTGGTGCTTAAGAGTAGCCAAACTCTTTGTATGCATTGGAGACTGTGGGATGACACCATTTGATGGTGGTATACCAAGAAGACCACACAATATGACCTGAAATTTGAACAGAAGAATTTAGAGGTCTACTACAAGGGTTAATATGTACTATGGATCAAAGTAAAAATAATTAAGTAAAAGATTTCAGTAATTGGATAAAGAAAAGGGTGAAAGAAGGTTTGCCTACCAGGAAACCCAAGAGAAGTAAATCATAATGGAAAGACGGTGGTTTTCTCAAATTGAACTCTTTCTGCTGAGCAAGCTGAGATGCTACACTCTGGTCAAAATAGTAAAGAACTGCAATCATTGTTGCTGGAATAAAAGCTCCAACTATATAGAGAATGGGCACATCTAGCATCTCCTGTCAATTTTAAGAATAAATTATCAGTACTAGTTCTTTCTAATGGACTAAGATCTGTATGGTCTGCACAAATAGAAAATCAAGAAAAAAACAGCAAGCAATAAAAACAAGAACAAATTGTTCCTTTATCAACATTAAAAAAAAAAAAAACATCAGGAAATGCAAGAGTGAGCCTGCAATTGTGTTAAGAACACTACTAGATGATATGTAGGAAACAACAGTCCACACTAGAACCATCAATGGCACACCATAGTCTGCTATGAAGCCTCGTAGTGAGCCTGCAAAAGATTTAGTTTCAGATTTTCTGTAAAGTGGATAAAAACATGTCTGCAAGAGGAGGACCACCAGTTCTAATTCACAATTTTGTTAAGAACCTTGACTTATTGCTGGAATGGATGGACAAGATGCCTCTTTCTTTCAGTTAATTAAGAACAAGTATTGCTAAAGTTGCTCTAGAACAAGTCAGAGCAAGCATAAACTAAATCCAAAAACATGCTTACCAGATCCATATCGCCACGATTGTGCTTTCCGACTTCTCAGTGCAGTAAGCAGAGGCCAAATGACAAAACTAAAGCAAACATCCCATTTGCAAACCTCCATGAAGGTAAAAACTCCATTAAGCTTGGATTTTCTCTTTGGGGTATGCGAAACTCATCCACAATGCCCTAAAAATCTAACACATGAGTTGAAATTGGAATCAATCTACCAAGTTGCATCCAATTGATCATTTATGACAAAATGCACAGTCTCTATGTATTCCTTTATCTTTTTTTAATTTTACATTAACCCAAGAAAAATAATCAATTAAAAAAACTAAGCACTATAATCTTACTTTAATAGCTTGCTGCATGAAGAGCATTGCAATTAGCAGGCCAAACAGTTCCCCTGCCAATCGGGTAAACCTATTGATAATAGAACAAGCTCCTAAAATAGCCAGCAAGAACAGTAAGATTGCAGTTCATACACATACCATGTCAAAAGATCATGTAAGTTCTACTACAAAGAAATCAAAAAGTAATATTTCAATACATATATTAATGTGCAAAACAGAGGCAGAGGCAGAAAAATATCTTACCATCCAGTCCATGATAGGAAGAGTTTTGGTCCCAAATCAGGTCTGTCTTTGGAAAAGTTAAACATGAACGTGTACATAAGCACAGTAGGTTCTGCCACTTCAAGAATCAGCAAAGGCTGACCTCCAATAATAGTGTATAATCCCACACAAAGCAGTAGATGCCAATGTCTGAACTGTTGTTAGAATCCCATCTAGAAAACAGAAATGCTTTCTAGAAAACAGAACGAAATGCTTCTATTAATAGCTTGCAATGCAAAGGAAATCTTATCAATACCATTTGAAACTCTAGCTGGACTTCATGACATTACCAACCTAACTAGAAAACAGAATTCGAACCACAGTATAATTTATCAGTGTTACCTGTATTCCTGTCCAACTGTTCACCAAATGACATAACTGGGATAGCAGAAGCAAAGAATATGTAAGTTGTTGGAGACAAAATCCTGAAAATAAATAAGATAATGGATGTTATCGGGCTAACGTCACAATCTTATATGGATATATCAAAATTAATCCATGAAAGAACCCTGAAATAAGAAACCAGAAACCTAACATCTAGACTTTATTTTAGATAAGAATATTCAGATAAGAAGTTAGTCTTTTCACCTCCCTAAATTTCATTTGCAAGTAAACACATAAAAGGCTTCCTAGTAACAGAGACTGACATATACCTGAAGCCTGCTTTAATACCGCTGGACCCTGAAACAATGGAAGGAGGAGATCAATGAGCTGGACCCAATTCCGTAGACAACATCAATGAAGAAGAGGAGGAAGAAATCTCTACAGTGTCATCCATCCAGCACCATCTCACTTTTCCTTTTTCGATCAATAACACCACCTCACTTATCTGAATTTAGCACATATATATATATATATTTGACTTAATTCTGCATGATGTAGTCAAGCAGTCATCGACACCCATTGGATTTGCCCAGACTGATCAAATATTATTGCATCATGATTTATAGCTGCAGAGCATGTGATATTTTGGAAAATCAACCACTTGTCAAGCAATTCTCATGGTCATAGGAGAAGGGGATGGGTTAAGGCTTTGGAACACTATTTTTGAGGTGCCTTTTAAACATCTCTTTGTTATTTCCACTTTAACATATCAAATTGTTCTGAAACTGAAACTTCAGTTGCAAAACTTGGAAATACAAGAAAAGAATAATATATTTGAGAGAGAATAAAATACACTATTCTATGATGATGACAATAGAAGCCGTGCACAATACACAGAATCAATTACCTTTACAAGGAACAAAACTAGACCTGTTCATGGGCCGGGCCGGGCCGGGCCGGGCTCAGGCCGGGCTTTGACTCTTTATTAACAGAAAAATGTTAGGCCCAAGCCCGAGCCCGGCCCAACCAACGGGCCTACAACTTGGGCCCAAGCCCGGCCCTGATAAAAAGCCCGAAGCCCGAGCCCGAGCCCGAAGCCCGACCTAATAAAGAAAATTCAAAATTGTCCCTATTCAAATAGACATTATCTATTTTAATTCAGATGTTTTTTTCCCCTATTTAAATGAACAATGGGCCTACAAGTGAATCAACAACCTTCTCAAATCAAAAAATTTATTCAAATGGACATCACATAGGGTTTTTACTTAGGTTTAACTATAGGTCAGGCCAGGTTTACTTAGGTTTAACAATAGGTCGGGCCGGACTATTTTGGCAAAGCCCGAGCCCGGCTCAAATTTTATGCGGGCTGGGCTTTTTGGCCCGAGGTTAAGCCCGTGGGCCAAAAAGCCTGTTCAAGCCCGTCCGGGAGTCGAGCCGGGCCGGACCGGCCCGTCGGGCCACCCGACCCATGAACAGGTCTAAACAAAACCAATCCACCCTACAATTCCATTGGGTCAGAGCAGGGTGTATAAGGAGGTCCACTGATCTTACCATGGAGAGCCTGTGGTTATGTGGGTTTGATCCTGTGCTTCCTCTTTTCAATGGATGCCAAGTGACCATCCAAACAACTGGGTCATCGACAGGCCTACAATTAGATGGATTCATCAAAAATGGGCATCCCCATGTAACCCTTCAAATTGTTCTTTGTCCTTAACTAAACACATCACATCACTATTAGATCTTTCTCAAATCCTTTGTTCCTAAATACTTATCATTGTAACATGAGGAGTAGAATCCTTTGTTTAGATAAATGGGAAGCCAGGAAAGCCATACAAGAAAAAATAGAGAAAAATTGCAAGGAAAAGGAGTCCAAAATAACCATTTTCTTATTCTGTATACAGTTAAGCCAACACTGAGGAGTGTTTACTACAGAAAAGAAGATTTATTTTTATCAGTTCTGTCAAGGGAAGTGAGATATTATCATTCCTTTTAAACTGATGAAGCCAAAGTATGTCCGATGAAAGTATGTAATTTTTTTGTGGGTGTCTTGAGACAGGATGAGCTGGTGGGTGCGCTTCTGCAATCCTCTTTCAATGTTGGAGGACTAATCTCCCACACTCTAAAAAAAAAATAACTCACCTTTTGATCTTTTCCTCATGGCAGTTAGTGCGGAGCTGTTCTGTCCTTCCAGTACTGGGTTTGTCCTTATTTGGAAGCTTTAGGCAATCTGATCTGGTGTAAGGGTGTAAGCTCAGGCCTGCCATTAGCATCTCAGACCTAAATTTATTCATTTAAATTACATTTGGCTAAGGCCTTTGGCTTGATTTACTTCAGAATTCCTGCAGTGCCTCAGACCAGGAACAACACATTTACAGCCATAATCTGATCATCTTGATCCCCAGAAAATTCTGGATCTGAGTTTGTGAAGTCAGAAAGAGAATAAGATTGCAATTTAGGCAGGTTGAACCAGGTTTAGGGTTAATTGAGGCTCATCCCTGAGATCCAGACTCAATTTAATCAATGCGAGACCAGCCTTGTTACACCTAACAGAAGTTGCTCAGAGCTTTGGATTAGGCAGGTTGATTGGGTTTGAACTTTGAAGGTTTCCTTGCGAATATTTGGTCCTCCCACCATTCATTTGAGGCCAGAGCTGCAACTTGGGTGGGCTTGGGTTGAGCATTTGTTAAAATTTGAATGGGCCTCGGCTCGTCCAACCAAGCCCAATGCTATATAAATTCTTCAAGTCAGAAGACCAACTTACACCCCTAATTTGGGCTTCATATTTAGACACACCCCACAACACACTATATAAATTCTTCAAGTCAGTCTCCCTTTCTCTTTTAAGTTATACATGATGTCAATTTAACTTTTCTGCATTTTGAGATTTGATTGCCATGTC